>NW_011359475.1:12486-16797 GCF_000735185.1 Notothenia coriiceps
CATGAATTATCTCTTACTCACCAATTAAACACTTCTCCCCACATGTCACAACAATTACTAATTCGGCTCTAAACAACCAAAGAAATGAAATACATCTCTCCTCTCACAAAAAACTGCCTTACTGACTTATTATGATTTGATATCCACATCGCTATAATATAAAATACGTTATATCTAGAACTATAACATAGGATCCAATTACAGTATAACAACGGTGACTACAAGAGCGCTCGATATGTAATGGGTACTCCATCACCTTTGATGGTTAAAGCAAGTTATTGAAATGTATTATTTGTATTATTAGATACTTTACCTATCTATGGCGAGCACACGTACAGTACATCACTAGAACTTATAAATAATGTGCTTTTATTATAAACACGAATCATAAACATACTCATTACTTAAAGAATTTATCTTAGTCAAGGTCCTTATTCTTGAATAAGAAAAAACAATTTTGGGGGTCAACTACATAATTAAAAGCCTGACAAAGTACGAATATATTGGCTTTCTGCAATGTTAACTACTGTATGTTTAAGCACTTATTTTAACTGATATTATACATATGTAATTCATACTCTTATAAGATGTATGTAGATAGTAAAAGAAATGTGCAGAATATGACAGTTTAATGGTGGAGGTATATAACCCGACCATAGACACATTGATAGATGTCTTGTAATGCACTGTTGAGGATACTTGCCGAACCAGGTTTTTTCATCTCCGTCCTTGTCAGTATTGAACCAATCAATAAATAAAGAACACAGAATTATTAAATATAAAACACAAGAATTTGGTGTGATTATAATAATCATTTACAAATAAACCACTGCATATTTACAACTGTTACACATGCTGATGTAACGCAAATGTAAAGTATATCTTATCTCTTTCGACGACTCCACTTTGAGCGATATAATTACCAACAAAGCACTTATATACTAATAAAGGACTGGCTTATCTAAAGCCAGTTGAGTAGCACTTGTTTTAGCTCTATGAAACCTGATGTACTTATATGATTCTGTTTTCGCAAGTTTGTATCTTGTTGGTCGAACGCACTTATTGTAAGTCGCTTTGGAATAAAAGCGTCAGCTAAATGCAATGTAATGTAATATCTTAAGATGATCGATGGCTACTGCCATATTTGCAAAATTTGCCTCTGAACCTTGACAAGTGCATGTTTTAGGCTTATCAATTAATGTAATGTAATGTAATGTTATCAATTAACAACAGGAGGGGTCACAAACATAAGACCAGCTGTTAAATAAAGCTCTTCTGACCTTAGCTGGCATGTGGGTATATATATTAATGCTGCCCATTATGGGCACAAGCAATTTTCACCCATTTATTAATTATATGTTTTAAATTTGAGTGTTTCCTATCCCCTAAACCTCCAGGGATGTACACAGTTTAATACTGGCAACTTCTTATTATGGGAAATACGAAAACGTCTTTTAAAACTACAATTCCCAGTAGAGACGTGCCATAGAGCATGTTGCAAAACACACAATAGCCAGCATGTGTAGTTCTGGGGACGGGGTGGGGGAGGGGGGGACGGGGTGGACCCGTTCAAATCCAGTTTTGGACAGTGCCGTGGTTCCATCCCATTTGAAAGTGCTGTTCGACGCTCGGCGTAACCCTCGGCGCACACTCAAACATCCAAATCACAGAGCTTGAGGACTATCACGGGGTTTGTCAAGCGAAGCGGAGAGAATACTTACTTCCGGGTGTACAATTCTCTAAAGCAACTAGGCTACTATGAGCTGCTCCGACCCTCGGTCCTGACGGACTCCAACTTGTGTTTATTAATCAAACAAATAAATAAACACAAGGATAATTATGTGTTATTGTTGAGTAAATAACAGTGTGGTTTAGAAAATAATACAAAATTAGAAGGAAAAAACAATGAAACAATACAGATTTCAGTATTCTGAGCCCCTACTCTCCCCATAACTGACGGCAACAAAAGTCCTACATTATTCAATTAAAATAAAGAAGTAAAAACAATAAGTGTGGCTTGATATTGAGTAAGAAAAAGGTTGATAAACGCTGTGAGAATGGATCTGCGGAGAGCATTTCGCCGCGATCCCAACTTCTCTATTACCAACGTTCTTGGAGCTCTATGAAAGTCAATGGGATGCCCTGCCCGTTGAAAACAGACTTCCAAGGGGTACCCTGTACGCAATAGAGTGATGGAGAGGGGCCCTGACCGCTCGTCAACATGTGACGGGTTGGGAGTGAGAACGTGTTGTGGTGAGAGCAGCTCACTGCAGCTCTGTGTATTGAATAGTGTTCATGCTTGTTAAGAAGCGTGTGTGTCAGGGTAGATTCAGATATGACATACAGGTTTACTAACAATAAACTCACTCCATGGAAATAAATGGAAACTGCACAGCCAGCAACTATAAACAGGCTTTGTGCATGCATGGAGATGTTAATAAAAATTTCAAAATATATACTTCACATACAGCAGCATTCAAATCCCTAGGGAATTAAAAAAATGACATCTAATGGCAGAATCAAATATAGAGACTGTGCAACTCACTGCAACTTTACTTACTTTACAGATTCAGATTATTATCTAATTAAAAAACTACTTATAAAAATAAAAACTAGGCCTACTGTACATGTAAAACACTACATTATAAGTGAAGATACCCAGCAGCGGAATATAAAGTAGATAAAATACATTGACCAGCTGTTATAGACACATTAATGCATACATAATCATAATCCAGTCATTTAAATTACGATTATGAAATTAGCCATCACGCATACGAGTACTCTAGTATATTTTGAGGCCGATACCTTTGTACATTTACTTAAGATTTTCAATGCAGGACTTTTACATGAGTATTTTTACAATTTCGTATTGCTTAAATCACTTATTCCAAATCTGATGAAATCCAAGAAATTATTCAGTGTTGTAACCAAAATGTTCAAAATTCAATGAATAAAGGGTGCATATGAAATAAACTCACAAATATCTTTCAGTGTTAGAGAATTGGTTTGTCTCTCCAAATTAAGCTTTTGGAAAGACGAACAGACATTATGTTACTGCCTTGACCAACTCAATAATTGGGTTACTACAAATAATCCAAAAACTCAAGCATTTATGGAATCACAAACTGAGTATCAGCTGTTTTCTACTAATTAAAAAGCCTGCGCCATCAGCCTCTATCCAACCTCTATGCTCACTATAATGCATTCTTTTGTATACTCTCACATTATTGCTGAATCAATCCATTATGAAGGTTAAAAATATATACTGGTATTCAAAATAGTTTTCCTATGGAGGTCAAACAGACTAAACCGTCTTCCTGTGCAGCTTCAGAGAGACATGGAACAATAGAACCCTCGGGACCCTGAGCCGGTTCCCTCCGCTGCTCTCAGCTCTCTTTTTTTCTATCCCATAATGTAACATTTGTGTTGTGTCCTTGTTGTCGGACATTCATTTCCAGCTTTTGCCTCAACTTTTTGATAGGCATGTAAATATTTCACTTGTGTTCATGCACAACTATTATTGACTATAATACAATGAAGCTAAAGGTCAGAGGTTAAGTTTGTTTTTCAAGCTTTCCCCGGGGAGCTGTGTTTCTGCTGCCACCTACATGTATACCTCACTAATTCATGACCTGTCTTTAAATGCTTTGTTAGTAACAATGCCACCCCCAAAGCTACTGGCTTAAAGATCAGAAGAAGGAGAAGCGCTGTCATTCGCACATTTCCTTTGACAAACACACATAATTACAGGAATTAGCCCGCTATTTTGTCATTAGCCTTCACTTTCAATGAGCCAATAATGAAAAGAGAAACAAGAGTCATAGACAAAGACGGCTGTCTTTAGAGGATTTCAAGACACTTTCTCCCCCCACCTCTTAGCCCACACATTCAATTTGCTGTTTTATTAATATTATTAATGTAGTCAAGCTTGAAGCTTTGAAGCCGAGAGATTTCTCTTCTGATTGGTATTGTGTGAGCCCTGATGCCTCAGCTCAGGGGAAGTCAGAGAGATTTCAAATGCACTTTGTTAGAGCCATGATGAAAATGGCAGCTCGTCTTTTTAAAGCCGTATATTTGCGAGCGTGATTATGGGGTGTGTGTTCAAATAAATGAAGCCAAAACAATGACACACAATCAGGACTTCATAAACCAGCGAAAGGCCACGGACAGATTAATAAGTGCTTTGCCTTTGCACACACACACACACACACACACACACACACACACACACACACACACACACACACACACACACACACACACACACACACACACACACACACGTAGTATAGTAGTACGTACGTACGT
>NW_011359476.1:0-1795 GCF_000735185.1 Notothenia coriiceps
AACAATTACATTAAATCATTGGAAATCGACGGTCGGGCTCGATATATGGTTAAATATAGCAGTAGGCGATCGATGTCCTTAGATGAGAGTAGCATCTACGTCACTTTACGGCCCCGCCCACTTTTTTGGGTAAACCAACGCTGTTTGAATGGCGATCGAACCTGAAGCCACAGAGCTCTTCTGTTACTGTCCAATTATTTGTCGCCTCGCTCATGAGAGTAACAGCTGGTGAAATGACGGCCTCACCTACTGATTTTAATTTAACCATATATCGAGCCCGATCGCCCATTTCCAATGATTTAATGTAATGTTCGCCTGACTGGCCATCGCGATCGGGCTCTTTGAAGATCAGAAAATCCACGGTTTTCTTACATTTCTGATCAGATTGGTAAAAACTTCAGAATCTGTATCGACCGCCAATCAAATGACAGCGTTGTTTTCCCCCAAAAGTGGGCGGAGCGTAATTTTCGCCCGGAAGTGACGTAGGTGTTACTCTCATCTATGCCACCTTTTAAAATGATTCAACAGTGAAAACACGATAATGTACTTTACATAAAAAGGTGGTGAGGGGGTCGAGTATAAGCAGGGGGGGGAAGTACTGTAAGTGTGGATTCAAGATGACTTCTGTCCTGAATGGTGTGAGGGAGAGTGAGGTAAAGACAGACTGACTTCAGGTCTGTTTTGAAAGCGCAGATTAGAAACAGTGGAGAGATTTCTCAGACTCCTATCTTCCCTAAACACACACATCCTGGACTCCTGTCAACACGAAGCCCTGAAGGCCACGTTGAGTGAGTCACCTTTCGAAGATGTCTGAGACGACGTTCGGACTGTTTCCTGTCTGTTATTATTTCCAGGAAAAGGGAAGCATTGTTCCCACACACCTCAGTGGCTGCTGTGTTTAACGCTCGCTCACAAACAGAAAAGCTTCGATGACAGCAGGAGAAAGCAGCAGAGAGGAGCTGTATTTACCCAGAAGTCACCACGGCCAACAGCTGCTGGTTGTTTTTGTTTATTTCCTCAGTAAAACACTCTACAGGGGATTTTTTAAGCTGCTTTAATAATATTTTGGTCACTTTGGGGGGCAGATCTTCACAACAAGCGATCCATCACACTCAGGTTAGGCAAACAGCTGCCTTTATACACAGAGCAATATAAGAATTCATGATCTGTGTCCAGTGTTTTATTCTTTCACTGTATTCTCTTGTCCTGCTGCCCTTTCTTTCTGTAATAGTCATTTTTTGGGATTCAGATGAATATAAAGAGGTCACAGCCTAAGTTCTGGTGATTGTGTTTGGATAGAATATTACAATTAATGAATAAATGAATGAATGAATAAATAAAGAGAAAGAAAGGAACATAGATGTACAGGTTGCATGTCTGTCTGTGGTGCATTCAAGTGCTGCGGAGAAACTGACTTATTGATAAACAAATGGACATTTTAGCTCCTTACTGACACACTACAGCAGCTGTTCCCAACCTTTATCAACTCAGGGTCCACTTAAACACCCACATAAACAATAAGGAGGCTAAATAAAGTTCTCTTTACTAGTACTTTACTTTACTAGAGTATTTTTTATTTTAATTAGATGGAGCTGGCCATCAGTAACAAACAGACATGAGAAACTAAAAAGTGAGGTGCCGTCTGCAATAGGAAAATTAATCATTAATTAATAATAGCTATCCATTTTTTCACGGTTCAGTTGAATACTCGATTCTGATTGGTCAATTCAGAACATGTGACACGTTGTTAATCCAGTAGTACAGACCGCTGTCAAGGACTGTAATGACCGTTGCT
>NW_011359477.1:0-2497 GCF_000735185.1 Notothenia coriiceps
GGACATTCTTTCTGCTCATTTTCAGGTTCATATCAGTATGTAGTGTCTCTACTGTGACATGTCTCCATGCTTTAATGTTCAAAAAGCTCTTCATTGTTCTCATACTACCTGTGCTCCACCACTCTTAATAGTAAACTAGTATTACATCACAGCTCCACAGCACTCTGCATGTTGAGGCCTTATTATCCTCTGTGAGAAACGCACAATCAGGAAGTCATCTGTACAAACACACAACGTACGAGCCGCACAGGAGGGGGGAAACTAAGACCTCTGGGTAATTTAGCAGAGCAGGCAGTAGACGGTTTGTTGCAGGAGATCCGTGCTGACAGTTACGCTGTCAAGACCGATACCTCTGATTGTCCCCAGATGTTGCATCCTACGTTGGATGGCGTACCAGAAATGCAGCGATTATAGCCAAAACAGGTTTCCGTAATAATGGCGGAAATTAGGACACTTCCTGTCCGTGTACAAGGCCTGAGATATTCCCTTGAATACGTCCCTGTGCTGAGAGAAAAAACCATGATTGGGAAATGCATAGAGGAAGTGAAAAGAGTGTGATTGCAACAAAAGTGATGTGTAGTTGTTATGGGCTCTCTGGACCTGACGTCTGATGTGGAAATGGTTTTCCAGCCTCTCTTTCCTGAAGAAAAATACGTTATTCAAAACTCCTTCAACTCTGCTTCCCTGTACTGTACTTTAAAAGACCATAGACTCCCTAGGTCTCTGACGCTCAGTAAATACAATTTATTAATGTTTTTCTTATGATGTTTTCATAGCACGGCTTGCAGAGAAGTGCAACAACTCCTGATGGTTTACTCTCCAAAAGTACCTTGCCCGAAAAGAGAACTTTGATATATTTCGATCAAATTTCTTTCGATTTGACTCTTTTTGGGGCGTCTGTGGGTTCAATCCCAGCAATTAACATGTCGTTGGGTCAGGTACTTGACCCCCAGTTGTTCTCGATGGCATGACTAAAGGCCCTGACACACCAAGCAGTCACCAGAGAACTCGCCGACACCGACTGTTGCATCGCCGTGTTCTCCTGCGTCTTGGCCATGTGTCGCACTGGAACGCACCGCAAAGACTTCGGCCAAGCACGTACGAACTGCGCATGCGTGAGTGGCAATAACTCTCCTTACCAGCAGGCGGCGGTAGTGTGTATTCTTCATTCGAAAGAGGCAACAACCGGAAGACAGAGAAGAAGAACAGGCTACGTGATATAAACAAACAAAAAATAGCGTGTGCGTTCCATTTTCTCTCTCGTCCATCGAAAACATGTTTCGTGCGGTACTGGAGCTAACAGCCATTGGAGTGTTGCTTGTGGAAGACATTCTCAAGCAACAGTCTCTCAAGAGGCGGAAGCGATCAGAGTGATTTATTTGGCCGACTGCCTGTGGCCGAGACATGCATCAGCCACCGGCCATGAAAGGCCAAATAAGGCCGGAGGACGATTTCGGCCTGGTGTGTCAGGGCCTTAAAGGTGTGTGAATGTGTGTGACTGTTATCTTCCTTGAGGTGCATGGTTGTATAAATGTGTGTGAATGATGACTCTCTATGTGTAAAAGCTCTTTGAGAAGTCGTAAAGACTGAATAAATAATCGAAATGCAGTCAATATACCAAAGTCATAACCAATATATTATTTAAATAGACTGTAGGGCAGCATATATTACTATCTAACCATCAAATAAAGTTCAAAAACAAGTCAGATATAAAAAAAAAAGGGTGTTCAACCAATGACAACGATTATATGTTTATGATCTCATCAGTGTGCAGATAATTTTTCATATTGAGGTTGGTTCACTTTAGCCTATTTTATACTTTTTCTGATTCATTTGAAATGTGTTGAATGGGATTTAAAGGTGGGGTATGTAATTCACTTCAGAAACACTTTTTGTTATATTCCATGGAATGCTCTTAACATCCTGATAGCAATGAATATATTAAATGCTTTGACAATAAATCCATAACAAATGTAATCTGTGGAAGCCGTGGCGCTGTAAAAAGCACGACCAATCATCTGAGCCGGCCCGGCTAAAGTAACTGGATGGCCTACCTGCCTGTCAGCCTTCCATCTGTGCACAAACTTAACTCGTGCCCTCATTGGTCATATGCGCGTTCGTGTGTGTTGGAGGAGGGGCTCTGTAAGGAAGTGGCAGAATTTTTCCGGTTGTGTATTTTCAAATTCCAGCACACTCGAGCTGGTTTCTCCAAAATTACCTACCCCACCTTTAAGTATTTTCATTTCTGATTACCAGTCATGTCTGATATCTTTTTATAGGAACAATACACATTTTAGTCTGTAAAACATTTCGGAAAATGGTCAAATGTTATAATTTTGTATTGATTTCTCAACATTTCAGATAAAATATAATTTAACTTTTACACATCTTGTAACTTTCATTATTAAATGGAGCTTGATCAGTTGTCATTAATATAGTTTAGTTGTTGTAAATGTAACATTGTACATTTCCCAAGTATCTAGAGCAGGGGTGTCAA
>NW_011359478.1:0-8310 GCF_000735185.1 Notothenia coriiceps
AAGCCGCTAAGTTAGAGGCTGCCCCTGGGAGGTGGCTGTGCGTGATTAAAATTTGAGTCACAGAGACATGCGCGACAGCTTCCTGCTTTATAAAGAAAGAGGGACTTATTTTTGGAAAGTGCCCATGGCATAGAAAACCAGATAAATAACAACATTTCACACAAAGGAGATAAAAGAAGCCTTTGAGAACTAGATACATGCTGGGTTTACTTTCTCAACATAGACTTAACTTGAGCGTAAGATCAGAAATAGGGCAGTTCAACATACACTGATGTCACCTATATAACACAGACTCCATTACCTTCATTAAAAGAGCCAGATGGAATTAAAAAAGTACATTTTTGGGGTGGACAAAAAGCCATTTAGGGTACTTCGTCACTTGCTCGAGGAATAATGAATATTCTTGATTAGGTCGAAGGTTATTCCCAGACTTACAGATTCAGGGGGAGGGTGCCCCGCTCTGTGTCTCCGCGGTGGGCGGGGCCTGACGTGGGTCACGTGACGCAAGGGCGAGCCGTTTGTGGGGAGGGTGGAGAGACACTCCCATGATGCCGAGTGTGTAAGAGGGTCGGAGTGCGGTGTAGCAGAGGGGGTGGGAGAGGGACTGGGCTCATCACCAACACCTAGACAAAATGACAATGACTTTAAAAGGAATCGTTTTTGGGTTAAATTACACTGTTAGTTTTTATGACAACCCCTTTTTACAACTTGACAACACATTCACCTTATTTCAAAAACTTGCTGAAACATGCAAAATGCTTCAAATAAAAAATGCAGAAAGAAGCTCAAAACATAATGGAAAAGGGACATCAGAAAGTGATGCACACAGCTGGGACCGGAGAGCTTGTTAAGGGATTATAAAGTTGGCCAACTGTCACTGTTGGAACAGTTAGTCTGTTTCATATTTGTAAGGGATTTGTCAGTATATTTGAAATGAGGTCAGCTAGTCTGCAAGCTAGCTACGTTGGCTAGCTTGCAGACTTCCAATAATATTGAAGAAATCATGTGATCATATTGTTAAAATAAGCCAATAAAACTTGCATTGTAGGTACGTTTCCAGGGAAAGTTGACACGACCTTAGAAAGCCCAAATATCAACAAGCCCAGGTCCCAGCTGTGCTCCACTTTTTACTGTCCCCGTTTCGATCATGTTTTCCCATCGTGCTTTACTTGCATTGTTTTGTATTTGCAGCGTATTGTATTTGCAGCGTATTGTATTTGCAGCGTATTGTTTATGCATCACTTTTAGTGAACACTTCAAATGTTTTGTCAATTTGGAGCTTTTTCTTCATTTGAATGTGTTTTGGCCCATTTCTGTTTTTATATTTGCAACCTTTTTTGTAAGCTGCAGCACGTTTCTCCTAATGGAGGTGTTTTGGGAAGTATTAACACGTTTGGACCTGTAGGCCACCATAGAATGGATATACAGGCCACTTAAAAAGGCTTTATCCTTTAAACATACAAGATGTAATACATTGGCAGATAACAAAGTCCCTATAAGCATAACCACTGGGGAGGAATTTAGTTGCACACCAATTAAAAGTTCAAGTTAAACCAATTAAAGAACTTTCTCACTGTATATCAAGTAAAAAGTGAATTGACCATGACCATGCTAATATTGTGATATAATATCAGGCTATGTTAGCACTTGAGGCTAATTAGCAGCTAGCGGAGGCACAAAACACTCACTGGGTCTGGTGGAGACGGGACGGATTCTTCTAGTTCTGGAGCTCCGCTTCTTTATAGCCATTGTGTCCTTTTAAAAAAGAGAGAAATGTAAAAGGCACTTTTATTTCAAACACTGCAGCCAAATATGTTAACATAAATGTGAGAAGAGCACAAAAAAGCAAGCAGAAAGAATTACGGGCTTATGTATCATATTTTCAGTAAAACTAATTCCATTTCAAAACCATTGGCATAACTGATAGTCCCATTTCTAGAAGATGCTCAAAACTGGAGAGAATTTCTTTATAAAAAACTGGCTTTTTTTGGATAGAAAATATGTTCCCTCTTCTACAACTGGCCACGGCAAACGGTGATAGACAGATGGTTCGTCCAATCACCTGCCAAGGCAATTTTTCAAAGTGCATGCTCTTTTCAGAACAGTTTCCAAATGACAGCTTTTCATATGGTTCTGTGTAACAAACCATCTGGTACATGTACCACCTGTAAAAAAAGAAACTCTCAATCCACCGAACACACACATGTGACCTGCTCTATCAAAATCAGTCACTTTGACCCCAAAACACATTTAAAGTTGTAAACGTTGTTGGAAAGAGTAGATTTTCAGCTTTTTAATGACAGAATTATTGTTTTTGTTCTCCAAATACTCATACAAATAGCAAAATATGTCACATAAAAAAATGAGTTATCAAGAAACAATTATTAGAAAAAGGCCTTGAAAGTAGATTTTGTAGCGAGAGTTATTTTAAGAGGGGGCTCATAGCTTAATATTTTGGCGGGATAGTAACCCTTGACCACCCCCCCCCCCAGATTAGTTATGATTCTGAAATCTTTTTGGTGTATAACAAAACTTGTTAGCAGGCTGCCTTCTCATACTGTTCAAGTCATTATAAGCTAGTAGCATTGAGGACGAGGATGTTATTTTTACTCAGATGAAGGAAAGTCACGCCAATGAAAGTTGATGTGTGTATTTATGTATTTTGAGAGGAAACACACAACAAGCCTCTTTTGTTGAGTTGCTTTGTTTGCCGCTTGCCATCGTACCTTTACAAGCTTCAACGATGTATTAATCACTGGAGCTCTGCTATATTTTTTAATCTTCTTAAAGCTAACCTTTGTTTTTCTTTGAAATTCGGCAAAACCCTCTGTCCCATACGCTGCCGCTTCACTAGCCCGTCAATGATGTTTTTCATGGAGACGTAGCGAGGGTTCACATTTTATCCGCATGCACTCGGACACTTACTATTCCCAGGTTGACACCAAAGTCCTCATCGGGAAATTCCAGGGACTCAGCTATCCTGGACTGTCTGACGGTGCGCCGGCTCGCCCCGATGTCATCCCAGCGCTTCGCCTGAGACACCTGCCGCAGCTGATAGAACGAACCACACACACACACACACACACACACACACACACACACACACACACACACACACACACACACACACACACACACACACACACACACACACACACACACACACACACACACACACACACACACACACACACACACACACACACACACACGGGTCAATAACCCTTCTGCACAATCTCGGAGGAGAAGCGAGCCCGCCCTTGTACGCAAGAAGCTTACAAAGAAAGCATAGCGCTATAGTTGAAAAGACCATGAATAAAACACAATTTCCTGATGATCAAACCTGAGTAAGGCATGATAGAGGACAAACTGGCACAGCGAGAAGAGAAAAAAGAGATGTAAGGTAGAAGCAATGAATGGAATGCAAAGCAGCAGCCAGCAGTTGTATTGCGTGCTTTTCCACTGGTTTCTTTTTTATACAATTCAATTAAATGGAGAGGAGAGGAAAAACCGCAGGCTCTAATCACGTCCTTTAACGGACTCAGAACTCTGTTGTTTCTCGAGGCAATATTCTCCTACTCTATACTTAAAAAGCCTTCATCTTGATGTGGTAATGACATAGCAGCAGCAGCAGCAGCTCTAAAACAGTCCCTACTTCACTTAAAGATCCTCAAAATTAAAAGATACACAGACTTTTTTGACAGAATGAGAGATCACAAACATCCCACACATCAAATTTTAATGGGTACTCCACGCTGGAGAAAGTCTTTGATAAAGAGACCAATAATGAGCGGCCGCACCATACATCAAATTGCACTGCCGCTGATTCTCTACTCACTAAAATGTTTGTTCACTTCGACATTCCTGGGCCACTCTGGGTGAACATCTCTGCACTTTGCTTATGTAGCTATAGGCACACTTGCACATATTTGGCAACATTTGATCAATAATGTTTGTGGATCTGATAAACAGCACACTAATGTATTCCACTCAGCAGACAACTCGCTTTAAAAAATACTGTGTTTTCAGATTAATCCATGACTCATCTTACTAGAGCAACATATCGTCTCACTAAATGAAATGAATCATCATGTAGTCGACAAACACACTGCACAAATCAATGGAGGATTTTTTTTCTGTACAAACTGTGAAGACCACTGAGACAAATGTAACATTTGCTATATTGGGCTATATAAATAAACATTGATTGATTGATTGAGTTTGGATATTTGAAAAGGTGTGTGTATTTTGCAATATTGTAAATAATGTGATCCTTGGTTTATCTAAAGGCTGATCACAGGAGCCGGTCGGATGAGCTGAAATTAGTAAAAGGTTATTGTTACAGAAGATTGCAGTGAAACATTTTTGAAAATGGGGGGGCCACTTTCTGTGGATTGCACCACTGCACCACACGAAAAAAGTTTGGTTAGAAATATGAATCACATTTTTTAGGTTACAGACCAATGCCAATATCTTTAAAGGGCACATATTCTGTGTATACATTTTGATGTTGAAATGTATATTGTGTGCCTCTACTGTGACGTTTACATGCGTTAATGTTCAAATATACTTTATTTTTCTCATACTGCAGCCAATCTTCTCACTTGGTTGGCTGTGAGATGTCCCGTTCAATGTGTTGGAGCGTTAGCCAATAGGAGCGGAGCGTGAGTGTTACATAGTGATGTCACCATGTTAAAAAAGTAAACAAAGGAGTCCAATTGAGGCGTTTCAGGCAGGGGGGGAGGGGGGGGAGTGTGTGGGATAGAAAAGCTTAAAGGAGGTAACTTTGGGATTCTAGCCTTTGCAGACCATTTACATGCACACAAACCTATATAACACACTGCAGGAAAGGGAGAACCCCAGGGAGCATATTAGGGCCCCTTTAAGTCGTCTTTGCATTGACGTGATAGATTAAAGAAACATTTTGTTTTACATTTCTACATAGAAGTCATGCAGTAAAGGGGTATTACCAGTACCAGGGTTTTATGGGTGGTGTACAGCTCTTGTAGAATCTGATCCACAATGGAGTTGGTCAGATAGGAGACCACAGACAACTTCACCTCCCTGAAAGAAAGGCCAAGGGAAATAGAGGAGGGAATTACAATTCGAGAAGTGTCTCGGCATTCATTTGTGTCTTCCCTTTGAACTTCTTTCACCCGCTTCTCACTCTAAAGCTCTGTTGATATCCTCCGCCGCTCGCTCCATCAGGGCGCTGCGGATGGCGGAGCGAGGGATGGAAACTTGCTCTGAGATGGACGAGAGGGGCGGGTTGAGCCTCTCTGCGGCAGAGCAGGACATTGGACACAACTCGCGGCACAGCAACACCATGGAGTCCACCACCACCTGTTTGCAGACGAACACACACATGCATCACTACACATAAATTACATCTCGCAACATTTATAATGCACTCTCAATACACCCACGTTCGTGTTTCCCAAGCGTCTAATTATTCATGTACACTGTTTCTTTATCTCCTCCCTTCAATTTTTCATCCAGCTCCTTCACTCTGACTTGTTGCCATGTTTTATTTATGTGCACTGCAGCAATGCATTCAGCCATGTATAGACTGCTAACAAATCATATGATCTGCTCACCTCATCTGCAAGATCCACAGTTTTGCTGCATTTGAATTGATTTTCACTTATGCAAAATTAGAATTGGAAAGCACAAACAGAAATGGAAATTAAGCTCCAGTAATTCAAAAGAAAGTATTCCAGATTCCTCCTCAGGGCGTGCTGTTTGAATTTTTGTTCATCGTTCGACTCATACTGAATCCCAATGGGACTGGAACTAAAAGAAATGGTAAACTGCTCCCTCCCTGTGAATTTGAAATGCTCCTTTTCGTTTGAAGTCAGCATACCTGCGCCGCACACACAGCCCCGTGCCAATAATGGGCAATTTAGATGCAACTAGTCCAGAGCTGCACTACTGTTTAAAATACAGTTGCATCCGGGGAATGGCTATGGTAACGTCCGTGCCTTCACCCCCCCACCCTCTCCCTACCTGCAGCTCCTTGTCCGCGGCTTTGGCCAGTTCTCCAGCCAGAGTGTCCAGACGCTGTTTGACGGGGCCGTCCACTGACAACACATGGGCCAACTCACACAGAGAGGGATAGAGCTATTACACACAAATACAGACAAAAACACGCAACAGGAAAGGGAAGAAAAACGGTTAAAATCAGTGGAACAATTCATTTAACAGAATATCCCCTTTCTGAAATGTTTATTATCGTATTTATAACTGTTGATGGATTATCAATAATATGTAAGGATAGTTTAGATATAGCAGCAGTTAGAGTTAGGTCATGATATACCATGACGCCTGATTAGTGCTGGGCGATCTGAAGAAAATCAGTAGTATACCATTGATCAAATACCTCGATATTGATAGGGTAGGGTTGATCATTTATAGTTTCACATAATATTTAAAAAATAATAATTACTAATTTAATGACCATGTCGGTAAAGGCAAATAATAGAAGAGCTAACACAGCGTGATACATTCAGAAAACTTACACTACTAAAAAGACTACGCTTACAATATTTTGATATCTAAAATCTGTAGTCTCATATAACGATATTAATGTAACATTGATGATAAATAATCAACTTAAAAAATGTTCTCGGTTTGGTTTGTTTCTCTATTTGTCAGCAGGACTGACTGATTCAATGAACTTGTTAAATTTGGCATGGGACATCGAAGATCCCATTACAATTTGGTGCGGAGGAAAGGGCAGATAGAAGCATTAT
The DNA here is from genome assembly GCF_000735185.1 of Notothenia coriiceps. Classification (NCBI taxonomy): domain Eukaryota; kingdom Metazoa; phylum Chordata; class Actinopteri; order Perciformes; family Nototheniidae; genus Notothenia; species Notothenia coriiceps. The sequence goes on from NW_011359478.1 coordinate 6,753, forward strand.
CTTTCACTCTCCGAGTGCCCTTCTAGTTCAAACAGCAACGTTAATATTCATAAGCAGTTGTGTGTCTAGACACCTGGCAAATGTCCAGTCCAATATTCACGTTTCTTTTGGCTCATTTTTGGGCTCCACCAGCTCCTGAGGGAAATATCTGGCTCTCTAGCTGCTAAATGCTTCAAAACGACAAGCAGCTAGTGGCCAACATTGTCTGTATGCCATGTGATGATTGGCATCCAGTGGGCTGATCGATCTAATAGCATATAGAATAATACACTTCATTTATATAGCACCTGTCTGCAAGATGCAGCCCAAAGTGCTTTACAGATCAAATATATAATCCATTGTTAATCTAAAACCCTTTGTTATGGTGCTTTAAGTAGAGTCCCCGAGGAAAGTGGTTTCGGTCATTTCCACTACTGGTTAAAATACAGAAACTTACTTCCTCCAAGTGTCTGACTCACACATCCTATATTTGTATTTGTATTTATATATGTGTTATAACAGTTTCACAGTCTCACGTGCTTGAAATAAAGTGTTACTCTACTCACAGCTCTGGAGTCCCTGGCTTCCTTCAGGATTTGTCTGGCCGTCTGGACCTCCTCTCCCTCCTCAGAACCTTTCAGGACACCCACCTGCTGCTGCACCCGCACACACAGACGCTCCATCACCTACACACACATCAAACACACAATGAAATAGACGTACAGCCAGCAATCAAGCATTTTATATTTAGTCATGAAGTACTCTTTAGACAAGATTCATTGAGATTTGGTCATATTTTATAATCTTTCTTGTCTTTTTTTGTTTTTCTTTATGCAACATTTTAGCTAACTTTTAGTCAAACGTTACCATTTTTTTTCAGGTATCTTGTAAGAGAGAAAGGGAAAGAAAATGGTGGAGAAAATGGAAGAAAAAGTGGAAGGTGATACAAATAATTTTAGGTAATTATTTAGTTTTTTGTAAAAAGTGTTTCCGATTCATTGGGACATTTTTTCATAATTTTATCTTAAAATAGGGGAAATTGCATCATGTGCAATAATACAGACACACACCTGTTCTGCCGTGCTGGTGACGAGGCCCTGGTGCAGCCTGAGCGCTTGTTTCTGGGAGAAGTGCTGAGTCTGGTTGTTCCTAAGCAGAGCACGTTGGATCTGACACACACACAGAGAGAGAGAGAGAGAGAGAGAGAGAGAGAGAGAGAGAGAGAGGAGTGAAGATGACAGGTGTTTACAAAGCACAGTGCGAGGAAGACAGGAGACAAGCCTATTTGCATGACTTTGATTTATTTTCTTGACTCACCAGAGGGAACTGCTCGCAGTTAATCATCTTAGGTATAAGAAAGGATGGAATCAATGACTTACACTGTCAAGAGCACACAGACAAGCAGTGGTGGAAAGTAACTAAGTACATTTACTCACATGCTGTATCAAGTACATTTTTGAGGTACTTTACTTGAGTATTTCCATTTTATACTACTGCTTACTACATTTTGGAAGCCGATATTTTGCTTTTTACTCCCCTGCATTTATTTATACCATTAGTTACTAGTTACTTTTGCATA
>NW_011359478.1:10520-13687 GCF_000735185.1 Notothenia coriiceps
GGGCTGGGTTTTGCTGTGTATCGCTGTCTCACAGACGGCCACTGGGCTGAAAATGAATATAATTTAAATGGGCCCACTTTGAAATAAATAAAACATATGGCTGCACCCTAAAAAGAGTTAACTGATTGAATTATGACTGAAGGTCGTCAGCAGTCTTCCTCTTCCGTGTTTTTCCTCCAATACGTAAAGGCTGCAGCACCTTTGACAACTTCTCTCTACATATCAAATATACCGGTCAGCCAGCATCGTTTGCTGTGAAAGCATAACTCTGTCCACACAGAATTAAACCATCTGTGTTCCTCCGGTACTTTTATTTTCTTTGATTTATCCATAGCTCGCTCATCGAGCCCGGGGTCAGGTTATTCGCCTGCAAGAAAAGGCGCTGGCGCGGGACCATAGCAGGATGTGACGCATATTTTAGTTGACCTAATTAAAACCGTTTTTTTTTTTTTTTAAATGTATGTGTCACAGTATCACCTCAAAATACAAGATACAAAACATTTTTGACCGTGCAACAAAATATAAATAGTCCTACAAATGTTTTTATTTTATTTCCTTCTTATTTTTGTCTAAGCTCAAGGGAGCCAGAGTAGAGGGCTTGAAGAGCCGCGGGTTGCCGACCCCTGGGTTAAGTGGTCCTTGGTATGAACAAGTTTGAGAAACACTGCTTTATACACAAACAACCAAAACAAATATCAAAAAGAATAGCTCCACAGCAGATCTATTTCTGATGTTAGGAAGCACCTTCCGTCTAAATATGCTGAACTGGTGTAAAAATATACTGTTGATGTTTTCTGGAGATGTATCAGAAATTCTCCTTTAGCCTCCGAGCTCCTAGGGTGGTGAGAAGTTTTGTGCGAGTGATTGACAGCTGAGCCGTCGGGGGAAAGGAGTTTGATGTGAGATGTAAACAGACTCGCTCTGTTAACTGCAGCTTACAAGCCAAGTGACAAACAGCATTTAGCAGTGGTATAGACTAAGAAAACCACACCATTCACGATCGGACCTGACAGAGCTTCATGTTTATCTTATCTTTCCCGTCTAGAAATGTCAGATTTGCTCACACTCTTTGTCTTAGCATGCCGTCTGGCTGTCGGTAAATGTCACGGTCATGGCAGTGAGGATGCTACCGCTTTGGTTTAGTGTTTTGATTGGCTGTATGAAAAGAAACGTCTCTGGTGACACAGACGGATAACTCATACCCCAACAGACGGGCTGCCACCGTGATCAACAACATTTGAAATGCGTATTGGCAGGCTCTGACATTAGAGGACATCGATATTCAGAACACATCGATGTGTCGTAGAAAGGAAATGAGCACGTTAGCTGTAAAGGAGATCCATCACTTTGCAGTAGAATATTTTGAAGTATATATGAGAGGTAAATACAAATAGCAGATAACTATAAAACTGTTTATTGTCTTGACTCCGCAGATGCTTACTGCTTCAACATCTTATGTATAAAAAAGTTCAAAGAGTAAGACGATGTAAACTTTAGGGTTTAGGTTAAGTTATGGAGATATTTCTCAACAAATGTAAATGTCCCCTCTGTGGGGCGAGTAAATGTATTCTGATTCAATGTCTTTTATTTTACACCTATCAAGGATCTATAATTGTTTTCCAACATGAAAGTGACCTTAACTTTAAACAATACCTGGAGCACAGGAGGGTCTGCAACACAGTTATCTTTTCATTAGAGATTATTCAGTTTACTATTCTCTTGAATAATCTATCAAAGTCAGATTTGTTTAATTGTGTCTGGCTGTTAAGGGAAACGCTCAAACATTTTCTGTAGGCACTCATTTGAAACACATTCTTGTAAACAGCCATGGCCTGATTTAACTCCCGATGGGCGTGTGTGTGACGTATATGTGAGCTTTTATTGTGTGTGTCTGTGAGAGGGAGAGGGAGTCATGGGAGAGAATGGAGGGAGCAAAACACCAGAGCAAGTCTCATGCTGGTGGCTAAAGTTATGAGAAAATGTACACTCGATGTTCACAATATAGTAATCTCATCATCCTATGTAGAACAAGACATAACATATTGATTATGTTTGATATATTGCCCAGCCCTAACTATAAGGTATTTAGTGAAATTCATATTTCAAAAGGCATTAAAAGGTCTTCGACAAGTAGGTGTCTTTAAATGTCCCACGCAGGGTTTTCACAACAGCAATACGACCAAAACATCAACATCTAATCATACGTATTAATGTAAGCAAATGAACCGTCAACCTAATTTTCAGGTTATGCCTTATCTGCATTTCTGAAGTAGGATGTACCAACATTTTAACTTGACAAACAACTAGTAAAATCCCCTCTCACCTTGGTCAGGGCCTGGTCCGTCTTCTCCGGGTTGCTGCGGTGCGCCTGAGTGACATCACTGAGGGGGAGGGGCATGTACTGAAGAGTGAAGTTGCTATTAGGCAGAGAGTGGAGGAAGGACAAAGATAATATTACCCTTGCAACAACAAACTGGAGGAATTATGATGTTAACAAGAACAAACAGGAACACACCAAGGGCTTTTATAACACTTGTCTTCGATTCCCTAATATACGCAAATGCACACACACATTTAAACAAACTTCACACATGAAATAAAAGACTGGCATACGTGTCAGAGGGCTGATGAAACGCTGTGTAAGAGTCAACTCTTGACAGAGATGGTTATCCGTCCGTGTGAATGTATCCCCTCTTCAAAAGTTTTTTTGTGTGTGTGTGTGTGTGTGTGTGTGTGTGTGTGTGTGTGTGTGTGTGTGTGTGTGTGTGTGTGTGTGTGTGTGTGTGTGTGTGTGTGTGTGTGTGTGTGTGTTGTCTTACTGCTCCAGCGCCCTCGCCACGTCTTGGAAGCCCATTGCTGTGGTGTTGTTGCGATCCCACGTCACACTCCTAAAAAGGGATCAAACCAGAAGGAAATAGGGGGAGACAAGTGAAGGAAAGGAGAAGATGAGTAACTTTCTAATGCTCCTCAAACTGCATCAAGCCATTACTCATGTAGGGAATGCTAGTCCTCTGCATGTTTTGCACATTTCTGCTAAATTGCGACGTATTTTCTCACTGCACAGCTCTGCCACTTTAAATTCTGATAAAGTGAAAAAGATTTTATTCTGAGAGTATGTTGTCATGTTATTTTTTTCCCTCGGAAATTATTGATTTTTTTTATATTTA
>NW_011359479.1:0-3792 GCF_000735185.1 Notothenia coriiceps
TCTATTTAGTGTTGAGTGTTTTTTATTAAAAATATCTATCTTTGAACAGTGATGGTCACTTTGTCAGTCTTTTTATTCTGTACTGTCAGTTCATCAGTGCTATCTGATATGACTACTTTATTCAAGTTTATGTTCATTTGTCAGAGTACTTTTGATCCCCTAAAATGGGGGATCAAATGTAATATTGGACAAATTAACATACACTTCAACAAAGTAGTCATATTTAATACTTGGTCACAGTATGCACTTTAACCTCATAGTCCTTGTTTCATTTCAAATCTAATGTGCTGGAGTACAGACTCAGAGCCACAACAACAAAACATATGTCACTGAGGACTGAGGAGTTTCTATATTTCTGTTCACTGAGTTTATATAGTCATTAGTTATAGCCTAGGTAGTTATTTGTAGTCAATTTAAAGACTGTGCTGCTCTTCTCAGGTCCCACTTTAATGTTTACATGCTTATTTGTACAATATGTGTGCTCATACTAACATCATAAGACAAAAGTTGGTTCCGTGTTGTGTGTAGTGAGAACGCGCTAGAGTGAGGGGGGCCCCCAAACAAAATCTTGCTTAGGGCCCCCAAAAGTCTAGGGCCGGCCCTGTCTGGATGTGCATGCTTTTGTAAAATAAAGTCCAGGGCATTGTTCCCCTGGTGGGGGCTACAACATGGTGGTTCAATTAGTTCTTAACTTAATATCTCAGCATTAAACATTGAATATACTGGGAGCAATGTTCAGCAACAAGTTGAGTCCCCCTCTCCTCGTCCATCTAGAATCTTGCATTCTGAGGGCATGGAGCTACCAGTCAAGATCCAAAGCTTGATCTGGGATGTTGAGGTTCTGATTTCCTGTTGCTGGGTTACTCTGAGCCTTATTTAATCCATTTTATTTTCCTCAACCACAAGGCTGGGTAGTGGAATAGCGTACAACCTGGTTCACAATTGAACCCCCAGGAGACCAGCAGGGAGAATGAATGTCACCGTTTAACACTTTTTTAAGTCCTTAAACCTTGACTGATTTGTATATTTAACGCTGTAATGGAATACAAACAGTTAAGTTCCTGTAGGGCTCCTTAAGGATCAATACTGTAATCCCAGGAGGTTTTCTATTATTTTGTGAATGACAACTTCTTTTTTTAACATTGATGGAAGTGTTAAATATCTAGAACATATGAAAAAACACCATGGTATGCAGGAGGAGAGTAATACAACCATAAATCCTGAAAGGGACTAATGAGAGAGGAAGTATGAAGTAGAGGGGAAGGAAGCCATTTCTCCCAAAGCTGAGAGGAGATGCATTCCACTGCAAATTGTCAGCTTGGCCATGTATAGTGTGAGAATTCTATCTGATAACAGTTTTTTTGACGTCATACAAGTCAACAGATGATTGCCAAATGGATATTGTCCAAATCAACATCTTTCTGATAGGGTTATAGGGAAATGGCCAACATGTGCTTTCTTTGTTGAGGCTAACGCTGAGTGGCTCCTTCTGTGATGTTTACAACATCGATACCAATCAAACTTCAAGCATCGTTCCAAACATCCATCCTGTTTTACAGCCCCACATGCAATTGCATAATGTCAACACAGAGTTTTATCTTTCCCTCCAAAATCTAAACACCATGTGAACTCTGCAAATGAATGACAAACAGTGTTCACAGAGAAACATTAGATGGACCTTGAATTCATTAGATGTAGTTAGTGCTGTATGATCCTGTCATTCCATGATATCTGAAGCTGGCAGCAGCCCTAGTGGATCCAGTCATGTAGATTTTGAAGTCTGGGGACCATAAAGAAAATGCTAGGTCGGGAACTCTTGGACTAACTGCCAACCTTGACCATCATAAAAGCATGAAATGCTTCTTCTAACAATCAAATAATGTCACATTAATAAACCAGGGTCATTTTTCTGGAAAAAAGTACTTTGACTAGTATCTTTAGTGAAATAATATTTTAAACAAAGGGCTGTCGTCAATTGTTATGTGGAACTTTCTGAATATTTCTCTCCCCGCTTTTCAAAGCACAGGAATGTAGCAGCTGATTCTTGGCCAGGTGAATTTATTAAGTCAACATTACTTTTTTAATGTTATACTAGAAACACAATCTTTCCCTAACAGTTAACCAAGAGCTGTGTTAGTCTAAACAGAAGCACAACATATATCTATCATTCTTGACTTGCTCAAGAGACATGAAATTTCATTTAACACATGGTCAGTGAACGTTTTTCAAATACATTCAGGATCAACATTATGCAAGATACATTTGCTATTAAAATATTTCTTCATAATGTTGATAACAATCTGTATGGCATTAGGTTTCTTACAAAAGTATCTGCTGCATCCAAATAATAGTATATACAGTAATACTTTCTGGTAGTTTACATATGAAAATCAGCTCTTGTCCTTCTCAGTTTGCAAAACAGGCATAGAAGATAGCAAAGTGCTTTCTGCATGCAACAAATGCAACTGCAACAATTTCTGTTACAAATATTAAAATATATTTTACTTGTAGTAGTTTAGCTGATTGATAGAATTCTAAGTCTTAGAGTATACAAAGTGAAGAAACACACTCCTCAATGTCAGTTTCGGTAGTTTATTGACAAGGATGACGACACCCTGCAACAGAGCAATGCAGCAAGATAAGCTGACAAAGTACTACATCCATGCATGTCATCACCAACACAACACAAATATATACAACGACACAAAGTATAGACACACCAAACAATAGTGGAAACAATCCTACATGAATGAGTGGATGAACGTCTCAACTCGAGGCGGAGTGAAGGAACAATGTTCGAACTAAAATGGCTGCTCGGCACTACCGGGTCAGAGCACGGCATATTCGGTCAGCGACAGCAGTGAGACGCTGCCCTCTAGTGGCCGGCGATAAACTCTTCATCCCCCCCAGACCGGAAAGCTATGGGCCGGAATAGATTAACGGTCTAAATCCCGTATCCAGCTGCCGGACTCGGGCTTGTAACGTGCAGGCGGCCTCCTCACGCGGCCCGGCTGAGTAGGCTGGGGCAGCGTCGGCGGCGACTGCGGCACCGGGAGCGGTGCGCCCAGGAAGGCACCCGTAGGAATGGTGAGGTCAGAGGACGCCTCATCAGCAGGCGCCAGTGGGGAAGCGCCCATAGCTGAGTCGCGGGGTCCATCAGCCGGCCGCTGAGCAATCCCCTGATGCGTCGCCCAGCCCGGGTGGATAGGTGGGGGCTGATGTCCAAGGGCAGCGGGCGGCGGCGACGGCGCAGCCGACTGCTCACGGGCGCAGGGTGTGGCCGGCGTGTAGGCACGGAGGAACCGCCGGTTGCGCAGTGTCAGACGTCCCGAACCGTCAACCCTGACCCGATACTGGTCGTGGCCCGGCGACTCCACCACGATCCCTGCCCTGTCCCATTTGTGGGGACTCGGGCCTTGCTGGTTCTGGAGGAATACCCTTTCGCCGAGTGCCAAGTGGGCGGAGCGGCCTTGAGTGAGTCCCCAGAGACTCGGTGGTACGGGACATACGGGTCCGAAGGGCGTCCTCCTTCACCGCCCATGCCTCGCGCCATAGCAGGCGGATATGCGGGTTCGAGAACTTCTCGAGGCGGTTCACGAAGGAGAGCGAGCCACGAAGGGGGCGGCCGAAGATGATCTGTGCTGGTGAGAGGTCGCAGTCGGGGTCAGGCGTGTTACGCAACTGCAGCATAGCGCGCAGGAAGCGGTCCTGATCAATAATAATAATAATAATAAATGGGATTTATATAGCGCTTTTCTAGACCCAAAGACGCTTTACATTACGAGTAAGGTC
>NW_011359480.1:0-3902 GCF_000735185.1 Notothenia coriiceps
AAACCTGGGCCTAATCGCCAAAACACCATTTCATTCACTTGCTACAAACTGTCATCATTATGTTCATTTATATAATGTGACCCGATAATAAACATGTATTCCATACATCACGTCTCTCCTGAGTGAAATGAAGCTCAGCGCAAGTTCAGACAGGAAGACCTATCACTTCGTATTGCACGTCATGGCAATACTCGCTCCCTTCACTAAATGATAGGGAGCGCCACTCCTCAGCAAACCTATCACGTCCCTCCATTCACAAGCCTAATCATCGCACCTGGTAATCCCTCTATATATGCTCTCCCCTTTTCCATCAGCTGTCTTCCAGGTGTCAACGCGCAACCCTCCTCCACCCCTTCGCCTCCTGCTTCCAACTCAGGGCCAAGCTCAACCTTCTCCCTTCCAACCGGACCTAAACCACTTATCACCACCACCAGTGTCTAGACCCGGGGGGGTTCATCGGAAACGGTTCTTTCCTTCCCGAATGACATCCTACCAAACCTGGGCCTAATCGCCAAAACACCATTTCATTCACTTGCTACAAACTGTCATCATTATGTTCATTTATATAATGTGACCCGATAATAAACATGTATTCCATACATCACGTCTCTCCTGAGTGAATTGTTATCATTGTCATTATGGGTGAAATGATATAATCTTGACCTCAAGTGTATTAGTCAATATATGTTTTATTTAAATTGATGTTTTTGCTGCTCATAACTTGGTGGAATATCCATTTTTGATTGTGGGAGGTGCCTCCTGATAGCTCCTGGGATTCATCTGATGGTGAATGTCTGAGGAAACAGGTTACTGCATTTTAGTTGTAAGTAAAAGACAATGTGCCCCTTCTTTTGAAAAGAAGTACCACAATTGTAGTCGGGACAATGTCCATAATCCTTTACGCTACAGCTCCTCCCTATGGTATTTTGTGAAAGGAGCAGACATGAAGTTTTAAAACTAAAATTATATTATTACAACCTGGTAACCAGTAAAAGCTATGGGATGGGGTGAAGCAGGAAGATCAAGCAGACTGCTGAAGGGGCCTCATCTTGCGGAGGGAGCCTCAACTGAGACCCAAATGCGCTGCACCTGGCGCGGCACGGTTTCGCCGCTGCAAGGCTCCACTAGCACCTCCCCCACCACCCCGTTGACGCTCGCGAAACAGAGGGCCTCATTATCGAACTTTGCGTGGGGCCTCAAGTTGGCCTGGGACGGCCCTGGGGTGAAGGCTGGGGAGATTAAAGTATTGATACAAAACTTCTGGCAATTACTAACATGATAGCTCAGGTATGTGTCTGTTCAATTCGAATACCTGTAGCCTTATCCCTTAAATGACAAAAACCAGGTGCTTTTCGATTTGAAAAAATCGCCCAAACATGAATTTGTAACCTCACCACAAACTCACTTTGTGATACTTTTGTATTGACTTGACTCAACATTGAACTTCTCCTGCTAATTTCTGTCTGTCAAATGCTGGGTGCTTAGAGGTGCGGAGAGAAGGGCAGACATCGAAAAATGCCTCAGCACATCAACAAAGACATTTTCCTCACAATGAGAAACTCAGTCCGTCCATAACCTATTGGTCATCTATCAGTGAAGGCTACACAGAGATGTAAGGAAACAAGACAATCAACGCCTCTCAGCGGTGCTGATGCAAACTCCCCGCTCCCTCAGCTGTCCAAACAACACACTGACGAGCGTTAGACAGATGGTACACAGGGAGATGGAGACAACAGAATTAAAGGGGAAGTGAGATGAGACACAGGGGCATCAAGGCTAAGGTCAAGAGAAAGGTGAAGGCGGTGACATATTAATAGATGAAGCATGACAGACGCACTGACGGAGTGTTTCAAAGAGAGATGACTGAATAGTTCACCAAACACCGGTCACATCATGTTTGGGTGATGCATTTCGTTGGACGGATTACATTTTTATGTTCCTAGGTGAACGTGCACAAAGATACAATCATCAGCAGTTCACTCACATTCGCTCTGTGAGATAAGTATTGTTTGTGTCATAAAAGTCCAACATAATCTCAAAATATGAATGCATTTGGCAACCTTTTTCATTTTCAATCAATGATCAAACTACTTTTGATCTACAGTCCTCTAAAACTTCTGAGAAATTGATTCAGCATCCTCATTAACCCTCCAAAACCACTCCAATAACATCCAAATTGGCTAATCTTTTTTTGAAATATTGGGGATATAGGTGATTATGCTAATTTATACTACTTAACTCAACTCATGCTAATTCACTAAATTGCCCAACATATGCAACTTAGCACCCAGCAGTTCATATATGCTAGAGACTCATACTATACATTTCAACATAACACTTTTGTGAACTCAATACATGTGGGTTTACAATAGGACTCCATATACAGGCAAATAGACTATTGACAGAGTTCTTTGTAAAACTAATATCCAAAACTTTGCAGTGCTCTCACCATAGTCTGATATGAGTTCAGTTGCAGACAATCACTTACACTTAATTGAGTTTAAGGGATCTAAATGAAGCGAATAAATGGGAGGAAGCATTTAGCTTCTTTTTATAGACGTCGGCACACACTACTTAATTACACGATTGCCTGACTTAATTTCATCTAATAAACTCCCGTTCTTTTGAAGTGTACTGCACACCACAGAGAGTAGAAATGATCTGGGACCTACAGCCGGAAAAATAATGAGCATCACAAAGGAACTTGTGAACAGAATGACAATAAACAAATTTCCTCTTAAGATGTTCTGGCACATTCCAATTCTGTTAAGGGCGGCAGTGTATTTTTATGTCTATAAATCATTTCCACACTGAAATCATCTTTCTGAAATGATCAAATAAGCAGCTCCCTGGCAACCAGAAATGAATCCAATCTTGTTCTGTTTGACGGTGATGGTTCTCTTGTACCTTATATGTCGTAGCTGCTATATTGTACTGCCATGTGGTAAATACTCGTGTATGCTGCTCTGGCTCTTTTGCACTCTTTGCACATCATGTATTTTGTTTTTTTTGCATGTATGTTTGTAAAATGTAATTTTCTTAAATGTTTAATGTGAGGGACTGCGGATGGAAATGAGCTCAAAGCTAAATCTGGCACTGTTACGCTTGATACATTTGAATGTTTTAAGTGTTCATTACTGTGCATTGTCCCTCCCAAATAAGCGATTAAATAAAAATTAAATAAAATCACACAGCTTTTAACTAAGCTCTCATTGTCCAGTCTCGGAGTCCAATATAACTAACTGTGGTTTGTAGGGATGTAATGATACAAAAAACTCACGGTACGGTAATATCGCGATAACAAGTCCACGGTATGGTATTTATCGCGATATTGAATAATAAAGGGAAAAAAAGAATGATTCAATTTTTTTTTTTTCAATAAACTTTTTTTTTACTCGGAAAATGTTTCTTTATTACATAATAAATCTGATTTGTACAGCATTTTAGTAGGATAGCAGTATTTGTAAAGTGTCAAAAACAAAGTGACAGTAACAGACTGGAACAAGAAAACCGGTGTTTTTGTACCTACTAGTACTACCAAACAAAGTAGGCATTGTCTTTGTGCCACTGCATCTCACAAATAAACAAGGACATTTAATAATCAGACCCTGCAATAAAATAAATCAAGTTTCACTTTAGTTTTTCAAGTAACTCAACTCAAACTCACTAGTCACTCACTCAGCCTCATCAGACAGGTTTTTAGGAATATGAGAATGTCCACATTTCCAGGTTTTTATAAGCTGGGATGTTTGGGCATTTACGTTGACAGTTCACGAGCGTGCTCTCTCGTGAACTGTGCAGACCCTACGGGTAATAAGGGATTATGACGGATATTTTACGATCCTGTCTGTCAAAATGACGGACAGCGAAAAAGTCTAACAGCCTAACCTAACCTTTACTCA
>NW_011359480.1:12478-16354 GCF_000735185.1 Notothenia coriiceps
AGATCGGAATCGGAAGAAAAAAAATCGGGGATCGGGATTTTTTTTTTCTTTTTTTTTAAATACTTTTTTTAAATGTTGTATTCAATGTTACAAAACAAAAATGACCATGTTCAAGTCTTAAAGTCATCCTGAGGCCTTAGTTTTGGTTTCAAATTACACAACATCATGTATGTGTTGCTTCTTTGGGGCTTGTTTTCATAGACCTTGCTTATTTCTCTCAAATCTGGCAACAGAGTGGGCAGGGCGCAGTGTCTAATTGTAGCAGTAAGCTAACGAGTACTGATAAGCTTTATTTTGTTTTGATCCAATGCTGCACAACTGAACTGATCCAATGCTGCTGTGAAAAAAAGAAGCTATATCCATGTTGGATAGAATATCCAATTTAAATAAAAAAATAACCTTAAGGGACAACTTGAATGCTTTTTTTCTTTTTTTTCTCTTAATGTATTGCATAAAGATCGGATCGGGAAAAATCGGTATCGGCAAATTGTCAAAATCCAATGATCGGAATCGGATCGGGAGCAAAAAAAGGTGATCGGGACATCCCTAATGTTACCACAAGCATATACTGTATATCATTATAAGTGACATGGGAAGCAATGAGTTTAGCTCAGTGATGAACAGTTTAAACAACCACAACTGGCAGCAATGGATTGCAAAATGCATTACTACAGTCCTTTCCGTATATTCCACTGTATGCTCTTCTGAATTGCTTGTATACTTCTCTTACCCTAACGTTTTTCCCTCACATGTATTTGGATGGTTTATATTGCAAGAAGATGCAGTATATATATGTGGTAAGTAAGTAAACCGTGGTAGAGTGAGCATTTTCATGAAGCGTAATTTGATATATCCTAGTATGCAAGTGCTACAGATCCTTGGATCAGTGGAATTTTGTTCTTCAGGGTTTTTAATGAAATCAACAAAGACTCTGATTACTTTTTCTGGCTTTGGAAAGAAAGCCTGAGACCCTGAAAGGTCTTACATTTCATCAAAGCTCATATTTCGCTTATTGGCGCCTGACTTTGCTTTTTTTCCCTCTTATGTTTCCTATAGCTGCCTCAGAGAGACAAGGAATGAGGAGATCTCTCTGTGAATGTCCTGGGCTCTGTTCAGTTTTTTTTGTAAGGGTTTTATGTGCATTCTTTTGTTGAGTTAATTTAGAGGCCAACTGGGATGTAATATTTGATTCAACAGTAAACTTAAGATGTGGATGGCTCGGAAAAATGTATATCCACATTCCTCATGTATATAATAACACAAATAAAAATACATAGCACAAAACAAACTATAATTACCGCATTACGTTTGTTTGCCAGTACCAATTAGTGGGTGTCAGTTAACATCCATGTCTGTCTGAAAAGTCATTACCTATTTATGATCAGACATACTGTATGTGTGAGAGTGTCAACATTAAGGTATTGATTCTTGGGTTATGGACCAAAAACAGTTTGTGTTTCTGAGATAACATGTTCACAATAATATGGCAGATGTGAGATCATGATGAATTTGACCTTTGACCCGGAAATCGTATATTTTGATCAAAATTAAAGTATCCCTGAAAGTGTGCTGTTTATCAGTTTACGCAATACTACTTTAGTACTATAGTGTTTCACTCAGGTAATCCTAAACCGACTTTCTCACCATTTAACGCAAGTTCCCCTTTGTTCACCACCTTTTGTCTCTCTAATGGGTTCTCAGTTTAAGAGTAAATGTACTTGAAACCTTGACAAAGGCTGGACTTAATCAGACCAATGGTGTGGTTCATATAACCACTGTTCGAGAGAAGGGTAAGGGTAAATCAAGCGTTCATGACACATGCATCATGTTGTTTTGATAAAAAGGTGTCACACAATAAGACCAACTAACTACAGCAAAAGGGACAGAAACAATCTGACGTTTCTATTTCCTCCATCATTTTAGTTTTCAGCTTGTTGTTTTGGTCTATGGCCCACAGTCTTGATTTACTCTCATCACGCTCCTTTACTAGAGGCAGCAGGCAGCGATTTCCATTAAAAAAAAGCTTTAAAATGTACTGCAAACTAACTTCCCAGCTTCAACAAGCAGACAGACACAGTAAGCGACAAGCCAGTTAACCTTGTTAAGCATTTAGCAGCTACAGAACCAGAGATTTTCTTCAGGGGTTTGTGGAGACCAAAATAGAGCTACAAGTGAGTGAATATTGGACTTGTATTCATTTTGAGTCCTGTTATGCTGCAGTTGGATATGTGAACAGGCACATGTTTGCCAACGCTATTTCCATATCTATTAATGACATTTTTCTGTATCAGCAGATATAAGAAAAAACGACTATCCTAACTTTTATGAAACTAGCTGGAAGGGTGAAGCGTGGGCTTCACTGGGCTAAGGAAAACCCATTTCATTTTGTGGCTCTCCGAATCACATCCGCTTTTGTACACATTGCAAGTCAAGGCCTTTTTCTGCATTCATGTGGTGTCAGAATAAACATGAAGTCAAGGTCAGAAATCTATTTTTAAGTCTTTTAAGAGATGGCTACGGTCAAGTTGAAGCTTTCGAACATTCAACATGTTGTTATTGCCATTAAAGTTCATTTTGTGCCTCTTTTTCTTTAGAATCCATTCTACGTCAAATGAATTTAAGCTGATGAAAGACTTGTGGAAGACTAAACTAAAAGTGTTTCACTTTCCCGACTAGATTGAGAGAGTGTTCAGTGTTTCCCCATTGTCTTGGCCAACGGAGACCCACGCCCCCCCTGAAATTCAAATTGCAACTGAAGTAATCTATCTACGGTCACTTTTCACATTGAACATGTGCTCTTTTATTAAATAAACTTTATGTGCACGTTTCAGTGTCTGACTTGTTTATTTTCTGCAGATTTGACTCGGATAACGACTGACTTTCATTTTAAGTTGTGAGTTTAGTTTTTTTTTTACCCTAAGAAACACTGATGCATTAATAAATAACAATAATCCACAGCTCCTCTCACTGCTCCAGAGGATTATAAAGAATATATACCACCCCCCGGCCAGGCAGCACCCCAAAGCAGTAAACCTAGGGGAAACACTGGTGTTTGATAATCCAGGATAGATATTGGGAAATAACTCAACTCTATCTGATAGAGATTAGGCTTTACTCAAGCCTTAACATCTGTTGGATTACAAATCGAGCACTAAGACATTTAACACACGCACAGATTTGATTTCACGCCTGAGACACTCCCACAATCTCACAATTCCTAAGGAAAGAAGAACTTCTATTATGTATAGGGGGGTGAACAAACCATGAGCTATATTGCATTGCTGTAGTGGTTCTTTCTACAGCATGTGCAGCTCTTTAATAATCAACTGTAATCCTAGAGATCTTTATGTCACTTGTCCATGTGACAGACAGAAGACTGGGCATGCACAGTGATCTAAAGCCAAGTCTCACCCCCTCACTCTGCATGCATGTGGAAAACAAATAATTACCAGGATGAATCTATTCACCCCTCACTCTGTTGATCTCTCAGAGGCTGTGTTCTCTGTGACCATGTTTATGGCTTTTCGCTCTTCCCATCGGCCTTCTCCTCTGTGTATTATCCTCCTCCACATGAGACTTATGCTCTGGCAGAATTTTAGGACACACATGACCAATATGCTAACAGCCTCTTGTGAGTAGACCACAGTGGACTACAGTTGTATCTCTTGTCTTTCTTTGCTTATAGCTTATTTATTCTGTGCCATATCACGCATCCATCTGCTGTAGTCTTGGAGCTTTTGTTATCCCATTCAAACTCAGTCTTGATATCTTACACAACTATACATGAGAGATGGAGGAGTGTGTGTGTGTGTGTGTGTGTGTGTGTGTGTGTGTGTGTGTGTGTGTGTGTGTGTGTGTGTGTGTGTGTGTGTGTGT
>NW_011359481.1:0-7192 GCF_000735185.1 Notothenia coriiceps
GATCACAGCGTCCAGGCAAATCCCGTTCAAGCATATGCCTTGAGTTGCACATAGCTCCAACGATCCAACACACACACACACACACACACACACACACACACACTGTATTGTATTATTGTTTGTAATGTTCAGATGTTGTTGTTTAATATTCATGAGAATATTTGTCATTGTTCAAATGATAATAAACATTTGCATAAAGCATATTTGTCCACTCATATGTTGATAAGAGTATTAAAAACTTGAAAAATATTCCTCTAAGGAACATTTAGAAAAGATAAAAAATGTGCGATTAATCGCGATTAACTATGGACAATCATGCGATTAAATATTTTAATCGAGTGATAGCCCTAATATATATATTTTTTATATATTTTTATATACATTTGAATAACTTTGAATCAACACAAAATACTTGCGTTGATTGGACATAAATTGTTTGTGTTGATTTAAAACAATTCTATAGGTTGCTGCCAAAGCAAACTATTTGTGTGCAACCAATGTCCACAATTGAATTGAGTAAATCCAATGTGTTCTTTTTTTCAGAGAAGTGTTTTTTTTTTTTGCATTTTTCATTAATTGAATTATAAAATACTCATTTAAACTCTCCACACGGGCTGCCAGACAGCTCAGTGGTTAGAGCTGGTGGCCCATATGCAGTGTCTGCTGCCAAGAAAGCAGGTTTGAGTTGACTCCAAACATTTCAGGCAATATCCTCCCGTTTATCTCCCCTTTTCAAATATGCCTGTCCAATAAAGGCAATCGATGGCCCAAAACATATATTCAAAAAATAAATAAAAACTCTCCACACAGGAGAATTTGTACTATCTAATATATTAATTGACACATATTTCACTTACGAAAGTACAAAGAAACAAGTAGGGAAGCAGTCTCATTAGCAGATTGTTGGAAGCAGATAATTGTGTTATTAAGCCAGAGACCCCAAAAACAGCCCTGGATCTCTGTCCAGCATTGCTGTACATAAAGAACTGGGACTGAATGTTAGTAAGTATTGAGTGCTTACCAGTGGCGGCGCTAGGGGGTGGCTACTTGGGCTCAAGCCCCGAATGTTTTCTGAAAAAAATGTTTTGTCTTTTTTGTTGAAAATGTCTCGGGAGTAATGTGCAGTACCGGAGTCCACCAGAAAGGCATTAGCCTGCATTCTGCGTAGCCTTCCCTGCCCTGAAGAAGAAGTGATCCTTCCTCGTGCCTGACAAGTTTTAAGCTAATAGCCTATAAAGTTATGGATATTAGAAAGCCACATGCTGCAGCAGCAGCAGTATCAGCAGCTGACAACAATGTCATCACCAGCAGTGAAGAAATGGATGATGTTTCAGGTTTGTGAATCTAATTGTGATATCTGCACTCTGGCTGACTAAGAAGTGCAAAAGAGTGATGTAACGTTAATGTTATAGCTAGTAAACATGGAGTAACCACACTAAGTATACCCTTATATGTTAGTATGTATACAGAACATGACTACAAATTATCCTAAGATGTAACGCTAACCCTTCATACCTCAGTCTACTTTTAAGGCACTAAAATAACGTATTCCAATTTGTATTTTGTTTTCGCGCATGGAATTATACCGGCTCTCGTTTCAGTACACATAACAACGGAACCATAGCAACGGAACTGACCGGCAACCCTCTGAATCAGACTCCGATTGGCTGTGACTGCATCCACTCAGAAACGTGACTCTTACACAAACGACTATTTGAGTGAGTTAAGGCATTAGTTTGCTTCATTAAAGGGTGTTAATGATTAAGTGTTCTCCAGTGCCTTTTGTCTGCTTTAAGTTATTACGGTAGGGTTAATGTTGCTCTCAAAGTTCACCAGATTGATGCTTTTAACTTCAATATTTAAAATCAAATCTTCCCGGGGGAGCATGCCCCCGGACCCCCCTAGAGGAAGCGACGACCCACCTAAAGGATGTTCGGTCCACCCCCCACTTGTAAAAAAATAGCACTTCTTACAGTCCACAGACAGTAGGGGACATCGAATGAAATGGAAACTGTAAACTGCCTCAGGTTGTGAATGTTTGACTCTCTGTTTGTGTGTTTGCTAATCCCGCAGTAACAGCCTTGCAACATGTTCAAGTGTTTCCCCACCTTTTTTCTCAGTGCATGCTGGATTGGCAGAATGTAGTCAAGTTTGTGATATCTAACCCCAACAAGCATTTACACACATGAATTTGCACAATTATACATCTTTTTTAGAAACTTGTTTTTTGAGGAAATATAATTTCATCTGGAATAATGTCATTTTTTCAGTGCTTTTCAGACTATGAATAAAGTCATTTACCAATCACTGTGATACTGTTTACCACAGGGAAGTCAAATCCACTCTTTGCTAATAGGCCAAATATATTCAAACCTTTTATTGTTGCAACTGTCACATATTTGCATTGCTGCGTGTAATAATAGTTTTGATGCAAAATATTTGCTAATATTAACCTTATTTTGTCATTTATTGGTCAAGGCCCTGTGTAAAGGCTGTCAACAAAACATAAACCTTGTCTTTATCTCTTAGATACCACTGTACAAGCTTGTTGACATTCGCCTCTTAGTTCAAGTGTCCCTGGGGGGGTTGGATGTGGAAGACCTTTGGGTAGCATGGGAACAGCCATGCTCAGTCTGGGAAAGGAAGCAGGCTTTCCATTGCACAATCCAATTAGTTTCGAGTTGCACAAATAGAAAAAACTGGATCAGATTTACACAGAGGCTTTTTCTGTGACCAGTTGTAGATGTTTAGGTTGGCTGGAAAACCATTTGATGCATCCTCAGTACAGGTTCTAATCGAGGCTTTTACCAGGGATCCATAAGAAGAATTCTGCTTAGAACAGCATCATAAAAGCTGGGGTATGTGCTTATTGAGCTTTTTATCTTAAAATGTTTGGCTTTTAATATTTTGGAACCCCCTTTTTATGTAATTTATAAGTGTTGAAAATAAACAATGATGCTGATTTAAAATAAATAATACCATAATACTTGATGCCTTATTATCAGTCTTTAATTTCCCATATGGACCTGTAAGTTACTAGCAAATTTAAGAATTTGAACACAGCATATTATCATTGTGTATTTCTCCCATGTTTACAAGCACTGACAGAAATGTGTACTTACAACATGTGTGTAAAAAAGAAGAACATCTTCCTCCTGGTGCATTCCCTGGTAACATCTGTTTTCAGTGTCTGCCTCCCACGAGATAAGTTCATTAATTTCCAGGAAGCAGATGGCCACCACGTCTGTTTCATACAGAACGTATTGGTTTTTTTCTGTGCAAGACTTGAAGATTTTAAAAATCCTGCTTAGGAAGGCATACATTTTAATCAATGTAAGGGTGGATATTTAAATGTATGCATTGCATCCAAGAAGAAACTGATTTTCTTTTGTGATTTGGTCATGCATTTAATCGAAGTACTCTCTTGTACATTATCACACAAGTGTGGGAGAGGAAATGGAGAAAGTTGATTTTCCAGCTGGAGAAAGTGTCTTTGTGTTTCTGGACATGACACATTTCACAAATTGAGACAGCATCCCTTTTTTCCTTTTTACAGAAGAGGTAGAGAACTCATCAATCACTGCAATTACCTGATCATTATTATGTACATGTGTATTACAAATGTTGATCACTTTATGTGCAATTTTGTTTTAAAAGCTGGGCAAACATGAAACACTTAAGTTACACTTTATGATGTTTTTTTTCTTCTTAAATAGATGCTGTTGACTGCAAACTTGCTGGCACTTATCTTCATCTGGACAGGTAATGAAAGAATAAAAGAGAATTTTACTATAGCCAGCATGCTTGCAAAAGGTCAGTAAATATATGCATAAGAAGAGAAATCCTCAAGTAGTTTTGAATAAGCATTATCATCATGATATGATATAAAATGTAATATTTCTAATGTGCCATTCAACAAAATTAAACAAAATTTGACCTGAAAATCTATGCTCGCAATGCTGGGTAGTTTTCAATTTGACCCATTAGATTCAAATCAAATAACTGTTATTTGCTTATTAGTTATCAAAAGCAGGAATATACTGTAAAAATACACAACTAAATTCTAAGTGTAACCAGCTTAGACTCAACAGTAACAGGGCTGTGATACGGTTTCTGCAGGTTGACTTAAAGACACGAAATAGAAGGTTATTTTCCAGGTATTTCAGTGTGGATACAGTCTATACTAAAATACATGGAAACCACATTTTCCATCTTAGCTTTCTAGTGTAGAATTTGGCAACCTAGCACGCACTAAACAACTATATCTGTGTCTATGTTTCCATCTGTTTGTTTTGAGTTGTAGGAGAATTTGTACCGTTGTTCTGTGTATTTTATCTTTTCTCCAGGAATGGCAGCTACATCTGTTGTTCCACCATGTGACCATCACATGTTTGATAGTGGTGTTCAAAACTGCTTGTCAGACTTCAACAAGAGCATGGAGACAACTGGCTATCAACACATGTGCCCATGGCCTACTGTGAAACGGTACATAATGTTTATTTTTTAAAGGTCCCATGTCATGGCCATTTCCACTGATCATAATTCCATTGTTGAGGTATACTAAAATAGATTTATACTGTGCAATTTTCCAAACTCACATTGGTTTCGCATACAGCATCTCTGTATGTGTATTCACCGGTATTCGCTCTCTGTCCTAAACGGCTCGTTGGAGCTCTTGCCCCTCCTCCCTGTGAGCCCAGTGTTCTCCGATTGGTCAGCTCGGCCACTCTGTTCTGATTAGTCAACCACCAGAGAGGCTCCGCCATGTCTAACTGTGCTTTTTTCGGCTCGCTCTGAGCGGAACATCAGTCTTACAATGGCGTCAGTATAGCCGTATATGTTATACGCTAACTAACCGAACTGTACCTACAACTGTTGTTATAGAAGAGTAAGTTATTTTTACCTGTAATAAACTACTAATGTTTGATGAAAAATTAAATCATGGTTTGCTATATGTTAATGATATGTTATAAGAGCAGGGAAGAAAGGCTACTAAGTATTTCCATCAAACTTTATTTTTAGAAATGTACAAAATGAACATGTGTAAATATACATATATACACTGTATATCATCCATTCCTCCCCTTATAGGCGTTTTCGGCATATTGCCTATCGCAGCTTTGTAAGCTGCTGCCGGGGCTTTTTAGGACGAGGCATCAGAGTGGTCATTCCGTCATGTGTTGTCCGCCAGATACGCCAGGAGTTTCCTGGTCTGGCTGGACAAAATCAAATGCAAATCACAAAATATTAGAGAAACTTAGTTGTTTTAGATTCGTTAGTAGTAGTTGTGGTAGGAGTGCGTATCTATCTAATCAACACAGTTAGCGTGCCAGCTAATATGCTAACCTACGTTTGCTAGTTGTTCAGTGTAATATGCCAACCTACTATGAACAACAGTTAGTCTAGGCTAGCAAGAACATGTTTACAATTGCAATCTTATACGGGTAGTCTGCTACGTTCGATCATTCATTGTAGCTGGCATGAAAACAATGTTTTCCCTAGCATGTCTAGTGTCTAGCTCTAGGTAGCCTTGTTGTTTAGCTCGGTAGCATACACGCTATGAACGGTAGCTCGGTAGCATACAAGCTAGGAACGCCAACTATAATGTACTGACCGTACGGTAAATCACCCGGAGTATACTGTCTATGAGTATTTTGTGTGTGAATGCAGACATTCTCCTGCTATGAGAAACATGTAAGGCCATCTGCTGACATTGTAGTTGATATATGGAAACGCTAGCTACTTCGTTAGCCCAGTTAGCACTGTGTCAATGGCTTAGCAGCCCAAAAAACGTTTACCCATTTACAACTGGGCTAACGAAGTAGCTAGCGTTTCCATATATCAACTACAATGTCAGNATGGTTTTTACAAACCGGTATCAGTATGTTGTTACTTCGGCATCATTTTGAAACGTGTATTACAATTAAATCACGGTAAAATATGTTCATTGTGTTGTAGTTGTAGCCACTCACGTCAGTTTAGCATATTCAGCCCAGTTGTTGGCCCGCAAAGAACCACAATTTTGGAGGGCCAGAAAAACTGTGAACGAGTACCCGTTAGCCGGCAATACCCCTCGTGGAAACGCAACAAAAAACGGGCCGGGTTTGGCACGGCACTCTTAAACCGTGCTACGCGCTGCAGTGGAAATGCGCCATAAGTTGGTTGTGAACGTACATGTTATTGTTTTTCCCCGGCAAAATTAGCATCCAATTCATTCAAAGATTTAAAGGTGTTATAGTCTTATGCACAATAGCTACTAGAGGGTAGTTTTGGCATTAAACATGTTAAGTTCCTTGCATCTCCAACAATGCAACATAAATGTATGTAAGACTGACTGGTGGTACAATTAAATATACAATAATTTAAATGTAATTGTGAAAAAATGTCTATAGAAAATAAAATGTTTTATTTAAATAATTTAATTGTGATGATTTAAATGTATTATAATAACAATTAATATCACAGGTGATGTGAACTTTTGAGGCCCCTTGCTAACCACTCTTCTGGCTAGCGCTAGCGTTAGCTGGTAACTTAGTTAGCCGGGCCTCGCTCCTCCACACCTCACCTCTCTTGTCTATCCACCTCTCTTGTATATCAAAAATTCCATACTCAAGCGTCCTTGAAAAAGCTTTTTTTTTTTAATACCCGGTCTGATATGATACTTATATATAATTAATTCCACAACTTACTTTATGCATATACTGGAGATGCATTTTAAAATTATAAATGTTCTGTTCAAGTACCCTGCATTTGTTAAATGATGACTTAAAGGTCCCATGTCATACTTTTCCGGTTATTACCCGTCCCCTTGTGTGTTATGAAGGTTTTTATGCATGTAAACGGTCTGCAGAGTCAAAAACCCTCAAAGTACACCCTGTAGCGAGTAAAACTCTAACGGCCCTCCACACAGCGGCGTGTGCGTTGAAAGCTTCATCATTCACTTTGAATGGGGTTACGTCACTTTTTGCCGAACTGCATTGTGGGAAGCGAAGCGGAGCTTTGCTGGCGTGGCTCGCTGCAAAAGTTGAGCAATGTTCAACTTTTGAAGCCTCGGCAGAAGCGTCAGCCAATCGAATGATATGCCAGTACAAGCTCTAGCCAATCAAACCGCTGCTTGTGTGTCAGGGGCGGGAGATTCATGTGATTGGTTGTTGGTCGAGTTTCAGACACGCCGACAAGCTTTAACGCACGC
>NW_011359482.1:0-4810 GCF_000735185.1 Notothenia coriiceps
CATGTTCAAGTCTTAAAGTCATCCTGAGGCCTTAGTTTTGGTTTCAAATTACACAACATCATGTATGTGTTGCTTCTTTGGGGCTTGTTTTCATAGACCTGCTTATTTCTCTCAAATCTGGCAACAGAGTGGGCGCAGTGTCTAATTGTAGCAGTAAGCTAACGAGTACTGAAAGCTTTATTTTGTTTTGATCCAATGCTGCACAACTGAACTGATCCAATGCTGCTGTGAAAGAAAGAAGCTATATCTATGTTGGATAGAATATCCACATTTAAATAAAAAAATAACCTTAAGGGACAACTTGAATGCTTTTTTTTCTTTTTATTCATTGCATAAAGATCGGATCGGGAAAAATCGGTATCGGCAAATTGTCAAAATCAAATGATCGGAATCGGATCGGGAGCAAAAGGTGATCGGGACATCCCTAGCAGTCGTAATGTTATGTTTTTATGGACATGTCTGAGAAATACTTTAATCCAGTGGTGGAAGAAGTACTCATATCTTTTAGGACAGTAAAACTAGTAAAAGCACAGTTTAGAAGTACAAAAAGTACAAAAATAAGTTGTTATTATTCGGAACAACACATATATATATATATAGGAGTAAAATCAAGGATTGCTTCCAAACTGTAGAAGAGACAATATTTCCGACATGTCTTACGGCGGCCCTTTCTCTTCTCCTGGGCGATTAAGTGTGTAATTAAATGTTTTCATCACTTGTACTCATCACGCCTCTAACCCCCCCTGTACACTGTGTAACAAACATAAAGGAAATTGTCTTCGTCAGGGAAATGAGCTGAGCATGCACAATAACAACATGTTGTGCATAATGAGGCCCACTAAACATTTATTACCCATAAAGGAAGAGAAAAGGGCATCAAAACAATATCTCCCACTCACTCTGGATGCTGTGAGACTTCACGTCCCTCCACTCCTGAGACCCCACGTCTTTGTACTGGACCAGGTAGAAGCTGATGGGAACGCCTCCATGGGAGTCTGGTTTCATGAAGGTGACGGTGGCTAAACGCTGGGAAACAGCTGAGAGACGCACCGAGTAGGGATTTGATGGGACGTCTGGAAAAGAGAAGTCAGAAGTACTTTAATCGTCCAACAGCGGGGAAACTTCATAGAAGATACGAGGCAACAAGAACAAGAGGGGACCTTTGACGCTCATTTCCAGGTTCATATTTGTATGTCGTGCCTCTACTGTGACATGTCTACATGCTTTACTGATCAAAAGGAGTGGGAACACACCCAAAAGCACAATACCATGGTGTTCGTCAGCAGCTTTAAAATCAAAACTGCTCCACCTGTTAAAAATCTGCTCAAAGATTGTTGGTCGTCAGAGACTCTATGACTCAGCCTATCAACCTAGTGAGGCTGTCCAACAACATCATCTCTGACCCAAACCATGTTCTGAACAGTGAGTATGAACTGCCACCTTCTAATCGGAGATACAGGGTCCCACCATTCAATAAAGTCAGACTGAAGCACTCCTTTGTGCATCAGTCAATCCTCACAGTAAACACAGAGCTAAATCCCAGATCAAATGCAAGCTGAAGGCTCTTGGAGCATGTTTTCTCTCACTGATTGTGCTGTTATGTTAAATGTTTGTTGTTTGTGTTTCATGTATTGTGTCTGGATACTTGTCTGTTGATGTTGGACATGGAGCTGCTGTGAAGCAAGTCAAATTTCAGACTTGATCTGACAAATAAAGTAATATCGTATCGTAGATGTATCTGCTCTCAAGTGAGTGACCAATTCTTGTCTACCAATTTTGTTTTGGAAAATAAAAAAGTAGGCCAGGCAGAAACTGGCCAATGAAAAGATGATCCAAGGTAAACAAAATAAAATCAATAAAATAGGTGCACGTCGTAGAATAGAGAAGAGACTGTTTCTAACAACAAGCAGGCAAACTCAGAGAAGAGAGTTGAGAAAGATGGACAAAGCAGGGGGCAAAGTAGAGAGACAGCTGGTGGGAGAGGCCAGACAGACACAGAGACTTATTACTGCCACACACTAATTACAATGTACTCAGCAACACTAACAGGCACATGTCTCGGCTACAACACCCACACCTGAGACCTGCCATTGGCCAAAAGGAGGGCTAATTTCAGCCAACAGGAGGTTTGCAGAGATCCATTAATAAATAACGATGCCCCTGCACTCAGTGTGCACCTGCACCAATTAACAGGTTACTAATTGGACGTTACAAAGAGCGGGTAACAACGTCTGTCCGCCTCAGCAGACCCTGCACAGGGGAGGAAGTGTGTTGTTGCTGTGTGCTGTGCGATGGTCAGTAAAAAAAACACATTTGTCATATTTTGTTTTATCTCATAAATTAAGAAGGAAGGAATAATTTTATATTTTGAGACCGCTTATTTGTTTTCTCAATGAGGGCTGGATGATGCGGGGAACTGGGGAAGCAGTTCAGTGAAATGAATACTGTTGGACACCACATACATTTTTCAAGAAATTGTGCTTTTAAAAATATGTTTGTAAAAAGAATGTGGACAGATTCTTTCTAGCTGTTTCCCTCTGCTTAGCCAATATAACTGCCAGCCATCTGTAGCTCCATACTAATCCATGGATGTTTAGAAAGATCTTGACCTAGTGTCGGAGGCGGGGCCCAGCTCGTTCCTTTCAAAGTCTCTCGCATGAAGCCAAAAGTGAAATACCCGGTTATCCACGGATCTTCCCTGGTCTCCTGCATCAATGGGGCAAAAAGAGTTTGGCTTGAGAAATGTTTTAGTCCCTCATCAACTCCTGTCAATCGGTAAAGATACTTAACCCTGTGTTGCTCCAGATGGCGTGGCCATAATGTGTGATTGCTTGTTCCCAAGTGGTGCTGCTCTGTATGAATGAGCTGTGACTGGGTGAATTACTCATAGTATGTAAAAACGCTTATAGGGGTCATACAGACCTGATAAAGCGCAATATGAGTAGAGTCCATTTACCATTCGATTCAAATGGGTAATTGGGAAAATAACTCTCGATTTCGCTTTTAGCACATTTTACAACTCTAAGGCCCTGATGATTGAAATAAGGGCTATTCAAGAGTTGGTCCTGGAAAGAAAACAAAAATCTGCTGATTTACAGACGTCTCTTTTCCAGTGTACTGTAAGTCAATGGGAAAAACTACTTTCAGGCCCAATGGCATCATGTGACACGTAAGTTTCTCTTCTCACTATTTGGCCACTACAAAAATGTGCTTAGTGCATGGTATCAAGCCTGTGTATGTGTAAATTAAACTGTTCATTGGCAAGAGCTTTGTCAACGAGTTGCAGGGTGCGATGATGGGGTTTCCATGATGCAAAAGGAGAAGAAAACTAAGACCTGAGGGACACACAATACAAGTCTAACTTGAGAGACGATAAGATTGGGAAACCACAATGGGGAATGACCAAAATATAGAAAACAGTACTGTGAGCGCAGTCTGTGACATGTACCTGACACATTCCCAGGCACCATCATCCCATCTAAACCAAATGCTGTCTCCAGGGAGAGTGCTTCTTATCCAGACATTCTCCGGAGTTTATATGCGGAAACTGGTATACATTTGACACATTTCTACCCTATGAATCTCAAACTGAAAAATAGTCAATTTGTTTTAATCTAACTGAATCACACCAACCACCTACATATTTGTGAGTGTTAAAGAGTAAAATAAACTGCTGTTCTACTGAATGCTCTTTTTAAAGTTATGTACAGTTCTTTCTCTGTTCTGCTTAAATCTCCCTGCATCTCTCATTCTGTCCTCTTCTTCTCTTATGTCTTCCCTCTTTCTCTCTTCTGTTTCAGTTCCTCTGGTTTTATCCCTCCTCTCCAGGGCTGAGTACTGTTCTGTCTTTGTTGCCTCTCTCTCTCTACCTACCCCTCTTTATCTATCTATCCCTGCATGCCTTGTTTTGATTCTCTCTCTCTCTCTCTCTCTCTCTCTCTCTCTCTCTCTCTCTCTCTCTCTCTCTCTCTCTCTCTCTCTCTCTCTCTCTCTCTCTCTCTCTCTCTCTCTCTCTCTCTCTCTCTCTCTCGAGTGCTCTCTCTCTCTCTCTCTCTCTCTCTCTCTCTCTCTCTCTCTCTCTCTCTCTCTCTCTCTCTCTCTCTCTCTCTCTCCCTCTCTCTCTCTCTCTCTCTCTCCTACCTCTCTCTCTCTCTCTCTACCTACCTCTCTCTCTAGCTGTACCTCTCTCTCTAGCTGTACTTCTCTCTCTCTAGCTGTACCTCTCTCTCTCTAGCTGTACCTCTCTCTCTCTAGCTGTACCTCTCTCTCTAGCTGTACCCCTCTCTCGCCCTTGTCTTTCTCTCTCCAGCTGCACACTGAAAGACCCTCGCTGCATTAACCTTTTAATAAAGGCCTGGGCAGGAAGCAGGGTGGCAGAGGACGGGAGACAAAGACAAGGCCGCGCTGCCACAGCAGCCTTCAAACCTCATTAACTTTTGTCTTGCTGTGGCAGGCACACACACACACACACACACGCACACAAACATTTGTTCATTTTTATCCAGCTGTCCATCTTGCCACTTCCCTCCAACCAATTTATATACAAATCTGGTGCAATATGGGTGCCTTAAATGTTTGCTTTGATTGCAATTGTGATTATTATTTTTTCACATAAACGGTTCATGAGCATGTCATTATCAAATCAAAGCAATTTAATTAATTCACAACCCAAACTGGCATTGACTCATCAAGCATTGTTCAGAGATATGTTAAAGAAAGAAAGTCAAATTGCACAGCATGTCACGGTTTGAGAAACAAGCAGGACCCAAATGCAGATATAAACTGAAAATTCCTTTATTTCAAGGATATA
>NW_011359483.1:0-2952 GCF_000735185.1 Notothenia coriiceps
ACACGACCCCGGGTAGTGTGTGTGTGTGTGTGTGTGTTTGTGTGTGTGTGTGTGTGTGTGTGTGTGTGTGTGTGTGTGTGTGTGTGTGTGTGTGTGTGTGTCTGCATTGAGCAGCTGTTGTCATCGTTAAAGCGATGATGAAGAAAGAGCACAAAGCATTTTAATCATCGAGGCCAGACGGCAGCTTTGTGACAAACTTTAAATCTCCTGTTTTAGTTTCAGGCGTATTTAACATTATATTTAAAATAACTCCTCCATGCTTTATTCACACTTACAGTGATCCTGAATTCAACATCTCATTTCACTTCTGTTTCCAGAGCTAATAGCATCATTTCCATTTCATTTCTTTATGGTTTCCATCTGCCAAATACGACAGTTTTGTAAAAAAAAAGATCAGTGCGGGTTTTTAGTTTGAGCTGTTTGGATATCAGCTCTGTTTTTTATGTTTATTGTGTTTCCAGGTTTGCATTTTGAACATGCATTAGTCTCTCTGCAAGCTGCTGATACCATAAACAAGCACTTTGTGATTATAGCCTGTTGAGCACTTTATTTATTTACATTTACCTTCTTTGCTTACTTACATACATTCAGTTTTCCGCAGAACTTCCTTGAAAACAGGGAAAGTTACTGAAAATGGTTCAAAGTCAAAGTGATTTTCTTGTCAAGAAAAGTGTAAAGAGTATTTCTTTTAAATTTGAAATGATATTTTGTTTATTGCCAAGTTTAGGTTTTAGTTTCTAGGTTTTAGGGGGACGTACATATACACATGTAGTGGTAATTGTTTTTAAAACTACAATTCTGTTGCAATAACTGTTTCAAGTTATTCATCTGCTGTAAAATTATATGTTTCAGTGTTTTTGGTGCATTTATCAAATTAAATATCCTTTCAACAAATGTGTTTTCCATGAAGGGTTTGTTTCTTCTCTTTTTCCGCCAAAATCTGAGCGTTATGACATTTGTTTTCTTTGATAAAAGCCCTTAATGGAACCATTTACCCGACACGTTGGGTCAGAGCAGAGAAATAAAGGAAACAGGTGACAGGGAGAGAAAGGGATGAAATAGTGACAAAAAGCTCCAGAAGCTGTCAGGAGGCTTTTATCCTCAGAGCTCCGGGCTGAGGTGAGGAGGAGACACTCAGAGTGGAATACATTACTCCATCCTCTGAATCCATGTCACTATTGAGAGCAGAGTAAAGCAGAACATGATGAGGGTCGAGCCGAAGAGAGAGACGTCTGTTAATCTGAGGTTGAAGGCGAGAAATAATGTGGTCGAAATATCTTCTGATATAAAAAGAAAAACCTCCTGGAACCCCAAGCGTCTATTT
Organism: Notothenia coriiceps; assembly: GCF_000735185.1. NCBI lineage: Eukaryota > Metazoa > Chordata > Actinopteri > Perciformes > Nototheniidae > Notothenia > Notothenia coriiceps. The sequence goes on from NW_011359483.1 coordinate 1,325, forward strand.
CAAGAGATTATAATGACAGGAAAATAAAAAATAATGGCAAATAAATTCAATTTTCTGCCACGGTTTATTATTTCAGACCTTTTCATTAACTGTGTTATTCGACCAAAACAAATATGGACTCCAACGACATCCTGACTTCGACCAAAACAAACATGGACGCCAACCTTTTAATGTACTTTGACCAAAACAAACATGGACGCCAACCTTTTAATGTACTTTGACCAAAACAAACATGGACACCAACTTTTGAATGTACTTTGACCAAAACAAACATAGATGTCAATAATCAACAGTTTTAATACCAAGACAAAGATGGACGCTGTGACATGTTCTTTTACCAAAAAACCAAACTTGGACCCCAACTTTTTAGTGGACCAAAACAAATATGCATGTCAACAGTCACCTGATCCTGACAAAAACAAACATGGGTGCCAACGATAGCCTGTTTTTCTACCAAAACAAACACGCAAACAACGCCAACTGAGACGTGTTCTCATACCCAAACATACATACTTCTACTGTCTTGTTTTTGTACCGGAACAATCATGGACGCCAACTGACACGTGTTCTCTTCAAGCCTCCAGGAAGTGCTCCGGACTCTGAGGAAAAATATTCCTAGTGGCCAAATGGCGGTAATACAACCTCTGTCTCAGTCCGTGACGTCACTGGGCCCAGAAAGACTTTCTCCAATTGACTAACATGGGGAAAGAGACGTCTGTAAATCAGCGGATGCTATTTTAAAACTAAATCAACTACCCAGTATGAATATTTTACAGGCCTTATTGTAATCATTAGGTTTTAAAGTTATAAAATGCACTAAAAGCCAAATCCAGATGTATTTTCTCTCTCCATTCATTCTACTGGAGAGGATGATGTTACACGTTGACGCATTTATCTCGAGAATCCCAGGCCATTTAGTCTTTATGAACGAGGCCCCGCCCCCTTATTATACATCCATCACTGAGACACCAGACACTTGTTACGTTGCTATGGACAATCTTGCACTAATACACATTCTCAAAGATATTGAAGTGACTGTTATTTTGTATATATTATACCAAAAAAGTCCTGGAAAGACAAAGTAAAGTTAACGAATGTGCATTTAAAAAAGAGGAATAGCTTCGGTTGAAAACTAAAAGGTAAAATGGGGTCAGATTAGAATTCTCCAAAGGGGGGTTGGCTTAGCAGGAAACACTTGAAATAACTAAAGGACAAGTTAAACAAGAAAGAGGAAAGAAAGGGAGAGTCAGAGCTCAACATTTCAGATGTGTGTATCTCACACTGCTCTGTCACTTTAATTCATGTTCCTTTGTTATTCATCTTTTAATATCTTTGCTTTTAAAAGAGTGTTTTTAAATGCCATTTTATAATGTGTTTCTAAATGCTCTTAATGTCTTTCATTTGTGTAAAGCACTTTGAATTCCCTTGTGTTGAAAGGTGCTGTATAGATAAATAAATACACTTGCCTATATTGATCGTTGTGCTTTTACTTATGTCTTAATGTGTGTATAAATGTGTCTCTGATTGTATACAGATTTGCATACATATTAGGCATGGGCGGTATCATTTTTTTCATACCGTCATACCTTGCTGACATCATACCGTGGTATACGGTATATGACGGTATC
>NW_011359484.1:0-2927 GCF_000735185.1 Notothenia coriiceps
GCATTATAGGATATACTATGACTTTGTGCCAAATACTTGTTGCTGATTTAGAGTACTGGCACCTTTTTTATTCCAATTCAAGCACTGCGTAAGGTCATCATCTTAACAGTTGTCTATGCTCATCGAGTCATCCGTGAGCAGAGCATCAAGTTAGCATGCCTATAACAGCTGAATGCGGCGATTACCATGTTGTTCAGTAAAACGCCTCACAAACTTATTAAGATCTAAAGCTTTAGTGCGTTTTGATTCAATGCTGAGTACAGCCAAACTTGACAGTCATTGTAGACCGCAAAAATTCCTCATTCCTTCCGTGTACTTGGGTCCGAATCATAGACTGTATATATATATATATGGAATGCTTGTCCCGTTCAAATGAAATTGCCGCCAATCACATTTCCATGCTCGCGCCAGGGCCGGGGGAGGGGTTACAAGACGCGCGTCTTGTGCTGCATTCACTTGTACTCGGACATTAGGGATTTTCTCTCATAAATGTCAGATGAGCCACAACTTTTATTTCAAAACAAAGCTGCCAACTGGGGTGGCAGCTGGGGTGGCAAGGCTATTTTTTAGGGTGGCAGTTGCCACCCCATGCCGCCCCGGTAGATCCGCCCCTGCGTATAAGAGAGTAATGTAGGCCTATAAAGCCATAAAATATGCAGCAACTTGTGATTTCCCAGGCCCACCACTCCCCATTGTAACATGTAATCATATATTATGGTAATTGCCATTCCAAGTTTAATACCAGACTAATAAAGGTGTGTGAACTCTCTTATGTGAATAAATAGGAGTTTAATATTAGTTTAGGTGAGGTTGCCCTCCCCCTTCCTCCCGGCTCAGAGCTGTTCAATGGCTGCTTGATGAATGGGAGGAAAGAGGGAGGGTGGAGGATGCAGTAGCGCCAAGTGATAATGCGGTGTCATCAGTTACCTTGACAACCACAGCCTGTGCATCTAACGTGTTAATTATGATTTTAATTTTTTTTGCCAGGAAATTAGCAGAGGCTTGTTCCCTGTTCTTGGCTTGGCCTCTGTGGCTCCGGCCTTTTGCCTCAATCACTCACTGCTGACTTAACACCAAGAGAGAAAATATAACATGCAAATCTCTACGGCGCTCTGCCTCAAGCCCTGGCTTATATTCCTCAGCAATGAATAGGTACTGATGCAAAAGCTTCCGTCTTAACCCTTCAAAAGCAACACTGGCATGAGATGAAAATGCATTTTTGGTTGATGTTTAAGCATCAGCATGCCTCTCGCTTTTATAATATCCACACACACATCCGTGGAAAATCACAGAAGTACCTCACAGGTCAGCAGGCAGTAAATAAAGCAGAGATTCATGTCAGTGTTTCAGCCTCTTCAATGCAGATTGCAATGCCACGCGGATGCCAAAGGTTTGGAGCTTCATCTTTAAGTGTGTTCAGTTGTGTCTAACATTTATTGTTAAATCCAGAAGGATAGATTTATTACAGTCAGTGTTTTTAACATTTGGAGCTTGTGTGTTGTATTTGAGAGTTGTGAAACTAACCTCTTAAAACATGACAATGGTTCCTATCTGGAGACCTTGCAAATGATTCATTTTGAGCTTTTTACTTATTCATGTTAGTGCAAATTAATTCTTTATGTAAAGGCATGATGTTTCCCAGAGTTTCTTTATGGTTGAATAAGTCCAAACTGGGGCGTAGCATGGTTTTAAATATACTGTGGTCATGCATAAGTAGCACGGTACTTAGTTTCTCATGATAAAAATTACATTTTCTCAGAAAGCTTTTTTCATTATTAATGCAGGGAGGAATGAAGTAGTCCTATACAGTAAGTTGATTATAGGTCCCTTTTTATTATCTTTATGTTATTAATTGAATCAAACACCCAATTTAACTCCCAGTTACTCTCGAAAATAAGCACATTACAAGTTGATCTAGTTACTCATTATTATCCTGGTTTAACTATTTAAACACAATATATAATTCCTAAAATTGGAAGTTAAACATGGCAAGTTGCAAAAACCTCCACATCTCCCAAAATACCAGAGACGTGACCTCATTGTCTTCAGCAGTTGTTGCTTTGCCCTGAGTGCCTGTTGTCCTGCCCAAAAAATGTCATCATGGTGGGTACATTTTGTGTCCTTTGGCTTTTGTTTTTAAGGTAATTCAAACTGAATACTTGCGCTTTTTGGAATGAAAATCATATAGCAAACTATGAACCTTCTGAAATATCTAATACTGAACAACTTACAGTTTAACCATGTACAAAGATACATGTTCAGCCTGAAAAGCTGATTGACCCCAGTGTTAACAGGTCAAAACGCCACCGTAGCTTACCGGATAGTTTTTTTTCTCGATCTCCTCCAGCTAAAATCTTCATTTATCGTCCATTTTCATGCAGATGAATATTTAATTCCAAGTCTGTGGGTTTCAGTGCAAAGAGTTCCACTGACCTGAGTTCAGCACAAACACTGTGGAGGAACCGCAGATGGAGAATCTACATGTTGGTTTCTGCAGAAATAGCCAGAGGAGTTTGGCGCACTTCTACCTAACCGTTCGCCAGCTGTTCCCTCCCTAACAAACTCTGCTAATCCTTTGATATAAATCTCATAGTAATATCTCAGCAGCAGAAATACATAACAGATTATTGGAGAGCATTGACGTGAATTTCACTGTAGAAGTGACAAGTCCCTGCCGGTGTATTATAGCTTGCATTGCCCACAGTGCATTTTCATAACAAGAGCTTCAAGTATCAATAGATCAATATCTTCACTAAACTTGCAATCAATTCACGGCAGGAGATCAATTCTGTGCAACACACTGAATTAAACATGGTGGGGGGTTTCTGTGTGTGTGTGTGTGTGTGTGTGTGTGTGTGTGTGTGTGTGTGTGTGTGTGTGTGTGTGTGTGTGTGTGTGTGTGTGTGTGTGTGTGTGTGTGTGTTCAG
>NW_011359485.1:0-1914 GCF_000735185.1 Notothenia coriiceps
TTTCTGCTGTAAATATGGGTGTATTTACATGGGTCTAGCCGCTTTCACACCAAGTACTTTGCCGTACTTAGTTCCCAGCACTTAGTACCCCCATGGAACTAAAGAGCTGATCGCGTTCACACCGGAATAAATTCCCTGAGGGAGGATTAGGCAAATGAAGCCGCTGACGTCACTTCTTCTTCTTCTGCTTTGGGTTTACTGGCAGGCCGCAAACCACTTCACGGCGTATACTGCCACCCGGAGTCCCCGGCCGGAAGTCCCTCGGAGTTGGGGACTGCCTTCAGTAGAAGCTGCTGGGACTCCCAGCAGCTTCTACTGAAGGCTTCCGAGTAAATCGCCAGAATGCCGACACCTCCTCATCTCCACCGCTCCCATGTTTTCTTTTGTGTTGCCATAAGTTAGTCTCTCTCCGTTGGTGCGCGGGGCTAATGCTAATAATGCTAATGCCAGCAAATACAATGACGGCTACACAAAATTTTTCAGAGTTTTACGGGGCGTGGTTTGCAATTCGTCCAGCCAATCAGAAATTGGAACTTTTTCTCCCCAGGAAAGTACCACCTCTCTAGCAGGGACTGAAAAGGGGGGAACAGGTCTCATGAACTAAGTTCTCTTTTGGTGTGAACACAAAATTCCAGGAACTTTCGGAACTATAAGGGAAAAGTATGATGTGAAAGCGCTTATAGTATCCTTCTGATGTTACTGCTGATCTGCTGTAAGCTAGCTAGCTAACGTAGCTAACCTAGTCATCTCAGATCTACTGACAAACACTGACAGTTATGAGACGACTAACTCTGAGACGGAGACAGCTGTTCAGCTTTATAATCCTGAACGTCACCAAAGCGCTCCGGTAAAGTTCAAAGTTATTTAAATTCAACACAAAGGGTTAAAATCTCTTCACCTCATGTTAACCACAGACCTTATTCCAGGATAACAACCAAAAACACATTCAGAAAACCATTGACTTCCAGACCAATAGACAGGAAGTGGTAAAATAGTGAGTCATGTCACACCCTGAACACCGGCCTGATTTCCTTCAGATTATTCTGTGTGTTTGAGACTTACTACGAGCTGCAGGCTTCCACATTTATGACCAGCAGCTGTCTCTCCAGACTGGGACAAAAATCACACAACCCTGGAATAAAAAGAGAAGGAGTTACATTAATTAGAAAAGCTGTGACGGAGGAAACAGTCGCAGAACAAGAAGAAGGACTCTTCACCTTTGGGTTTATCTCTGGAATCAAGGTCAAACAGTTTGACAAGGTTATTTGGAAGATGTTACACATAGATCCTGTTTTTAACCTCCAGACCCGGACACTCATTTCTATCTGACTCCCCCCTGTTTACCCTCCAGTCTTCCGGCTGAGTTGCCCCCTGCCGAAGAGGCCTCACTTCGGGGAGGTGTCGGTGCTCGACCTGCTTCCTGGAGGAGTGGCTCGGTTCCACTGCAACATGGGGTACAACCTGCAGGGGGCGCCGCAGCTCACTTGCCTGAACGCATCGCTGCCAGTGTGGAGCGGGAAGGTGCCGCTCTGCAGGGGTGAGTGACCTGTGCAATTAATGTCTAATTAATACTAATAGAATATGATCCTTTATTGTCATTATAACAACACAGTCTCACGGCATTTCGTGTTATAGTCACAAATGTAATCTATTGATTCGTGTTCACCAACAAGATTTTCGCATTTTTTTCGTCTCACACAGAACGATTTTAAAAGCAATGTAAATAATAACACATTTGAAGGAAGAAGACATTTAAAAAAATACAGATTTCAGTATTCTGACACAGAACAATTTTAGAAGCAATTTATCTCTATTGGTAACTACATGTTTCGTGCCTGCACCAAATAATAACAAATTAGAAGGAAAAAAGATGACAAAAATATACAGATTTCAGTATTCTGAGGCTCTGAGACA
>NW_011359486.1:0-5655 GCF_000735185.1 Notothenia coriiceps
AATTCCTCTCTTGGATTGTGAATTGTCCGAACATAAGGCGCAGATTGCCAGCTGCCAGTCCAAGTCAGCCAAACGAAAAAGCTTAGGTGTGCTTTCAACTGAAGTCCTAAGAAAAGAAAGAGAAGCAAAACCTTCTCACCGAGGCTTCCAAGATGATTTTTTTTTCCTTAAGATGAAAAGTGCACATAAATACCTAAGAATAATAGAAATCCCAGATTTAAGCTTACCAATATAACTGAAATAGTCTCTAACGAACGTCAAATGAAGACAAGAACGACAAAAGCTCAGAAATACAGAGAGGCCTCTCTTGCAGTTCAGTTGAGCGAACGGCACGGCTCGAAGGTCCATTTGGTCGCGCCGCCAAATATTTCGATGTTGCTCTCCGTCCAGGAGAACACGTTGCCGGCCGGTGCTTTGCTGTTGCAGGTCGCCAAGTTGTAGATCTCGGCGATGGAAAGTTTCCTATTCCAGATATTTAGGTTTGCTAGCTCACCAACATAAGCTTGCGTCGCATCAAAGCCTCCGCCCAACGTGTCCTGTGGAGCAACGCAGACAAGTGTTAGTCATCAAAGATACAGTTCAAGTGTTATCTGGTCGGAGAACTGGAGAAAAACTTTTGATCCAGAAAAACCCCCCGATATTGATGCGCATTTGAGCACATATGAAAGATTTACCAATCAGGGGATCATTTGTTCTATTTCCAGACCCTACAGTCATGTCCTTGGGTATACATAAATACATAAAGAGCCCTATTATGCTAATTTTCAGGTTCATATTTGTATTTTATGCCTTTACCATGTTTCCATGCTTTAATGTTCAAAAAGCTCTTTACTTTTCTCATACTGCCTGTACTGCAGCACCTCTTTGGCAATTGTGTGTGGGAGAGAAACTCCCTCTGGAGTGAACACAGGGATTGTCACCTTTGTAGACCATTAACATGCACACAATCCGATGTAACACACTACAGGAAAGGGGGAAACCCAAAGCAGGGCCCCTTTTACCCCAAATTGCTCATGTAGGAATGTCTACAGTATAGAGGTGTATGTACGTGGATTTGGATAAAACCACATGAGAGGATTGAGGATTTATCTAAGCAGTGTCATTGGCCAAATGCTCTCTTTATATTGGATATTTCTTCCACAGTGCAACAAGCTAATTTCCTGTGTCAAATCTAAAAATGTTTACTCGTCAAACTGCAGGCCAAAATCATGATTTATTTTTGCCAATCCAGGGATGATAAATTACAAACTAATTTTATTGGAAAGCCTTAATTTGCCACCTCTTCAATTTCCAACCAATCTAATTTCCTTCATGAATATTCCTAAATGAAATAGATAACTGTGCAGAATCACTGATTTGGAAATTAATTCTCACCTGCTCTTGTCCCAGGACCAGCACCCCCTCTGGTTTGATGGGGTGGTACGGTGCCAGGTTTTCTCCACTTCCCCGCATCACCCCGTCCTGGAAGGCTTCCCACATCCCGTCCCGGGTGGTCCACGTGATGCACAGGTGATGCCATTTCCCGTCGTTGATGAGGAACGGCAGCTTTGCAACCTGCAGCAGAGACACAAAATCATATATTTGTCTCTCGTGAACAATTGTCTCTTTCACACTTTAGTTGCAGAGTCACACTCCGCCTGAAAAACCTGTCGCTTCCACACCTTCTCCTCTTCCTGCTGAATCACTTCCCATTTGAAAAAATTTCCCCGCTGTTCCTCACCTACATGAACACCTATTTTTAACCCATTTCCATTTCTGGAACAGGAGAAGCTGTCATCGAAGCACAAAGTATTATAACTTGTTCCTATTGTTGCACTGTCCATGTCCATTAATATATACCTACATTTATATATTTAAACATTTGACTTGTCCTTTTCATGTTAGGAATCATTTGGTCTTAGGTCATTGCCAAGTCACATCAGCCAGATTGTGAAGGACGTCCTTCTTAATCTTTGGGTATTGCTTCTGCTTTTGGAGTGCAGACATTTTGTGACTACTGGCAGATATGTCGTAAGGATGAGTTAAATATGCATGGCAGGGACGATTTCAGAAATGACTGTGTTCTGTTTTGTAGTGACATTGTTTGCCCCTTAGCCTTTAAAATAAACATCCAGTGTTGTAGGACATTAGTTCCAGTGTTCCAGCATCTTCATTTTTATATCCAGTCTCCAAAAACGATCTCCATCTCAAACATGATACAAGTAAATGCAAAAAGCCCGACAACGACATCCTGCAGAAATGTATAAAATAATGTTGTTCTCTTACGATCACTTTTCCCATACCTTGTCATTGATGAGGATCTCCATGGGGTTGTTCCCCCACTCAATCAGCACCAGCTCGTTGGTCTGGCCCGGCACTGCGTAGGAGAAGGGCGTCCCCACCCCGGGGGAGGCGTTGGACTTGATCCACAGACACACGCTGAAGGAATACATCTCAGGGAGGCTCCTCTTGGCTTTGGCGTACATGTAGTTGGTTCTCAGGGGGAAGGTGAGCTGAAACTTATCTGTGGGCCTGGTTTCTTTACCTGTGGATGAGATGACAGGAATGTATTATAGATTAGGGCTGCAACTATATCATTTCCATATTTGATTATTCTGTTCAGCAATAGTTCAAATCAGCTCCACTGTGACCAACCTTATGTTATTTCTATAGGGAGACTGGGGACGGTTGTAACACTTTTTACTTTTCTCTCAGTTACTCAGAGACTATTTGGTCCAAACCATTCACATTTGTATATATTAAATTAATTAGCCAAATCATTTAAAAATGATTACATATGACTGATGAATGATTTGTTTACAATATATACTGAAAAGAAAAAAGTTAGATTCTTTTCTTGATTTATCGATAAATTGTTTGCCAGAAAATGGTATTTACTGGTATTTAGGAGCAAAGAAAAGCATTACATATTCATATTTAAGTAGAAAATGACTCAAAACAATTAGTCCATTATTTAAATTGGAAATGACTTTGAACCACACACGATATTATTGCAGCCCTACCAGAGAGGGCAGACCTTTGTTAATGAGAACATATTTTAACGTATGTAAAACCATGGTTAAGATTATAGCATGTATATGATTAAAGTAATGTCAGTTGAGGAAAGATTCGAAAGACCTTATAACCCTAAAATGTTTTTGTTTTTCCTACAAAATCGTAAAAATACCTATACTCCGGATTAAATATGATACACCCTTCTGACTATGATTTTCTGTCGTATGCCTCTATCTCCCCTGTCTCTCGCCCATTTGCTATCAGTGTTGAGACGCTGTACCAGTCGCGATATAATGACCGTCCAAAACGCGCCAGTGAGAGGCGCGCCCTGCTGCAAACTTTCCAGCCGGCTCTGACCTCTGTACAGCGGGGAGCTGGGTGTTCAGGTTTAGGGCTTTGGGAAACAGAAACTCAGCGAAGCATGAGCTCTAACAGGTCCTGAGATATGCAAAGCATTGCAGCTCTCCTCTCCTCCTTCACACTGTGCGCAGCGAGATGCGGCACAGTGAACGCGTCGACATGACTGGTGCTGTAATACTGATTTCTCACACGTCCTTGCTGTTTTAAAACCATGAAATGACACCTGATCTTGTTTAGAACTCCTCAATGTTTGGAAAGCTTTGTACGCGCGCAATACATCCGTTCGCCCTGAGAATCCAAACGCACCTTTCTCCAGGTCTGTGATGCGGTGGTGCAGAGTGGTAAGCGTGGACTCCACTCTGTTCCGCTGGTCGGTCTCGTTCCTGACGGTCGGTTTGGTCTCCTCTATCGTGTTGACCCGGGACAGAACCTGCTTCTCCATATCGTCTATCTTGTTCTGGAGCAGGTCTTTGAGGCTGTTCGCCTGCGCGGTGTTGTTCCCTCGGCTGTACTGCTGCATCGGACACAGGGAGACACACTGGGTTAAAGGGGGCACGGGGAATACTTTAGTTAAACTCCATCAGAGATGGTCCTTTTTACTCTTTGTGAAGCTAGTCTGATTATGTTTGTATGTGCGCCAAATTACTCAAAAATGCGACTTAACTTTACATAATGCTTCTCACTGACTGTCATTTAAACACTAAAATACATGTGGCTCCAAGCAAACAATATTGCAGCAGTGAATTAGAGGCTCAACCCTATTTTCCTATTAATTACCAGGAGGGTCATCTAATTCCCTTTTCGCTCCCCTCCTCACCTCTAGATTCTCCAATCTCTGTTTGAGCGTCTGTAAAGTCTGCCCCAGCTGGGCCAGGGTGTCCGTAGTGCCCCGGGATACATCCCCCATCGTGTTCTTCACCCCGGGCCGCCTCCCGCCGGGTCCCGCCGCCGGGAGGCTCTGGCTCTCGCAGCGGCTCAATTTGGACGTTAGTTCCCTGATTGTCTCCTTCTGGTTCATGATGGTCTCCTTCTGCTGCAGCACGGTCTCCCGCAGCTGCATGACCGTGGTCTTCAGGTCGTCCGCCGGTCCGCTGTTCTGCATCGTCGCCGCGCACAAGTCCATATCCTTGGGCACCGAGGTGCAAATAAACTGCGTCTGTCCGAAGTCTTGCGCCGAGCTCTGCACAACAACCAGGCAAGAAAGTAGAAAAAGTTTCCACGAGAATCCGTTCATGGTTCCAGTCATGTTGCAGAGAGTGTGTGAGAGAGTTCAGCACCACGGAACTGTCCACTGGAGCTGTGAGCTCTGCCGGCTGTGTGCACTTTATATAGCGGACATAAGGCAGCGTAGACACCGCAGCAGGGAGGGAGAGGCAAGGCTGCTCTGCCCACAGTCCAGCACCTTATTTAAGGTCGTCCGCAGTGTTTGCGCAGCAGCCACTTTACAGTAGCAGGAGAATACGCTGTGGCTGTGTAGTGAAGGCAAATAAACCTGATGTAGACAGATATGACGTCATTATGTCCTTCACCTTGCTCTTTCATTGATGGGACAGGCGTTTAAAGTTGTCTCAATTAATCATCTTTAAATGTTTTAAGTAATAATCAGAGAGATGTCAGTTAAATACATACACTATAAAATATTACCATGATTTCACAATATTTAGCTGTAATATTTTACAATAAATTACTGTTTTACCACTTTACAGTATTTACCTGTAATGTTCACAATATAATACTGTAATTTAGAATTTCACAGTGAAGTCAATACAGGCACAGTTAATTACTGTGAATGTACAGGATAAATGATTACATTCACAACATGTTACTGTATTATTTCATAGTAAAATACTGTATTCAGACCATCCTCTTTGATAACACAACAAATTAAGTGATTTTCTTGCTTTTATCGCTCTTGCTTTAAATACTAATTTCTTTCTTTGGTGCAGGTTTTACTTAAATTGAAAGGGGCACCGCTGCCTGCCTTAAAATAAACGATGCAACATATAAATATGTAAAATTTAAATTGTTGTCTTGGCTTAGTGTTTTCAGGTGCTTCCTGTGCATTAATCCTGAGACGGGCTCGAAAGCCAAAAAGAGGCATGGCAATTTAAACCCCCATGTCAGCACATTCTTCAGAAAAATTGTTGACTTCGAGTGGATGTTTGTGTAGATATGTGTTAAGTGCTCCCCTCCTTGTTTTCTTTTCTGTCTCCCTGGCTCCGCCTCTGCCCAGGTGTTCCAAATTCCACTCAGCCGTGTGTATATAAAGAGAAGCTAGAGGAGAAGGATGTCTCGCCTATG
>NW_011359487.1:0-4446 GCF_000735185.1 Notothenia coriiceps
CACACACACACACACACACACACACACACACACACACACCTACAAACACACACTCCCTCTCCTGACAGCCCGTCAGTACCATGCAGCAGCGGATCCAGTAATGAGTGACCCGACAGTGAAACTAAACATATCTATAACTAGTTTAGGTAGTTTGAGAGGTAATTAAAATAGCTACGTGTGATATTCTAACCTGAAGTGTGTGTTTTGTCCGCTCACCGCTGCAGGTGATCATGCAGAGCTGCGTGTCGACTCGTCAGCAGCAGCTGATCTCTCTCTCCCGTCAGATTAGACTTCACTCGCGTTTATGTCCATATCGATCAGATCCAGCTAGTTCTAGCTAGTGATAGGACTACCTGCTTATTAAAAGACACCTAAACAATAAGTGTCGCTATGCAACTGGGTGAGGCCACAAAGTATAGCGCAGCATTATGCATTTGTTTACATGCCCACCGGAACCCCGAGGCATTACCAACAGATCAACGCACAATCAACCCAGACAGGACATCTCTTTCTCCACATTACGTGTTAGACATTAGAATTGACTATTATTGTCTGTCACATACTCTTCTTGTCTGTCACATAAGTGGCGCAACTGAAGCGGTATTGCGCTAAAGAGAAATTATTTTGACCGAAGAGATTTAGATTTGCCGGTCTTCAGCATATTTTACCGGTCATAGTCCGGTAATTACCAGCTAAGGGGAACTCTGTCACACACACACACACACACACACACACACACACACACACACACACACACTCTTTGTGTTGCCTGAGACTAAATAGTTGTTTTATGTTATTAAGACATTGTTTCCTTTCTGTTTGTTCCCAGGACGCGGAGGAGCTTTCTCCCTCCGCAGAGTCCAGACCGCACGTCCATGAAGACGCCTCGCAGCCAAAAGAGGAGGAAGAGGAGGAGGAGGAGGAAGAGGAGGGAGGAGTCATCAGCAGTTTAATAAACTCTGACGGGGAGGAAGAGTCCTTGGGACCGTCTCAAATCGGTACGTCAGCAGATATTAAAGAGGGATTTGAGCCTTTGCAGACCGTTAACGTTCAACCCATAGAACTCACTCTGTCACTCTGTCACTCAAAATTATGATTTTCTTCCTCAAAATCTTAATATTCGCACTTTTCCTCAAAATAATGAATTGAAGTGTATTTAGGTATATACATATTTTTATATATTTTTGTATTTGAGATTGTGGGAAACTGTATTTCCTCTGTTCACACAAACTGAGAGGGAACACCACAGACAGCAGGATAGGGCCTCTTTAAGTAAACAAAGCTTCTCTCTGATAATCCCTGAATGTGTCACTGACAGAACAAGATGGCGGCTCAGAGACGGAGGCAGACGGGAAGAATAAGTACCGATGTCGGGTCTGCGGTCGGAACTGCTTCAAGACGTCGGCGCTGCAGAAACACCTGAGGATCCACTCCGGGGAGAAACCCTTCCAGTGCCCCACCTGCAAGAAGAGCTTCACACAGCAGGTGCGTCAACATGCTGCTCATTCAACAGGTCTATTCCACAGACATGTTACCCTATGGAGAATCCACTGTGGCTCTGGGGAATACCCATAATCCTTTGTTTTTACGACTCCATGAAGTGGTACAGTGATGACGTATTTCTGTATTGGTCCCTGAAGGCAGCATCTCCCTGGTCCAATGGGATGTCTCCATGTGATTTCGGATTATGTCACCAAATAATCTCGTTTATGATTCTTACATGTTTAGTTCAGCAGGATGATCTCCACATATTAACACCACTTTGTGATTTCTGGGGTAAAAAGCTAATGTTGGGCTATAAAGGAACTACAGCACGGTCACATGACTTCACGTCACCACCGCTAAGCTAAAGGTGGCTAATGTTGGGCTATAAAGGAACTACAGCACGGTCACATGACTTCACGTCACCACCGCTAAGCTAAAGGGGCCGCCATTTTTAAATCCACCAGTGGGGTATTTACTGACTAATTTATGTCGTAGAACAAAATGTTAAAATCTCTTCAGCTTGTTTTAACCACAGACTTATTTCAGGATAACCAAAAACACATCCAGAAAACCGTTGCCCTCCAGACCAGGGCTCAGGTAGTTTTAGGACTTAAAGCTTTCTCATTTGTCAGGATTTAACCTGTGGCGTTCTGTTGCAGGTGCACATGAAGGAGCACCAGAGGACCCACAGCGGGGAGAGACCCTACACATGCAGCACCTGCAGCAAGAGCTTCACCTTCTCCAGCGCGATGCGCCGCCACGAGCGGCAGCACTCGGGGGTTCGATTCCAGTGTAAGTTCTGCAGCAAGAGCTTCAGCCGCCCCCGGATCCACCTACCACATGAAGATGCACTCCGAAGCCTCTTCTGCCAGATCTGCAAGAAGGACCTGAGCGGAGCGCGCGTCTTCCACAAACACATGAAGAAACACGAGACTAGCCTCGATAAGGAGCGACGGACAGACAGGATAATGCAGATGTTGCAGCTTCAGAATGAGTGACATTACATCCAGAATATATTAACATCTGAGCTGCAATCATTGATTCTTCCAGAGCCTCCATCTCTAACTGCAACTAAATAAATTCAGCTTGATGTCCAAAGTATTCTGGGGCTAACTGCACCGTGTCCGCAAGTTTGATCATAACTCAATCTGAAGACGAATAAAGACGAGGGGACAAACTCGCCGGTACAAGTAGCGGCAGACAGAAAGGGAAGGGCGAATGTTGGCAAGTCGGAACGTAGAGCAGCTTAAACTGAGAACTAAACATCTGACGTGTGATCATTAATCGTCAGGTGATTAAATCAAGCGTCTCCTCGTCGAACGACACACGACCATCGGACCAAAGTTCAATTCCATTCTCGAAGTATCCTTCCGCAAACACGTGAAGAAACACGCGTCGACCAACTCGCCGTGAAAGGAGCTGTGAAACCAAGAAGCTCAAACGGTTTGAACCATGTGTTAATGATCTGATGACGCGATGCGCTATGATTCATAATATTAGAGGGAAACGTTATTTAAATGATCATTAAACAATGTGTGAAGATTTTCGGTTCATTATTTATAAGGATCTTCCTTACGAAGTCTGGAGGAATGATCATTTTATTCATACAGAAGAATCCTCAGCGACTCGCTTCAATAAAGGGACTGAAACACTAAACTCTGTTCATCGAGTGTTTTAGAAACCTGGAAACTAACAGGCTCTGCAGACCATTTACTTACACTAGCACCAACAACACCACAGGAGACATCAGGGAAAGCAGAATACCTTTAGATAAATACACTATCATAATGTTAAAGTTCCAGATGAGCTTCACGTTAACCAACACCAATCATCTGCTTCAAAATGAATCTGAGTTTTTATTACAGTCTGGGTTTAAAATAAAGCTGATTGTTAACGACTGAACGATCTCAATTCTGGCTAATAGTCCAGCTTAGTGAACCTGGAAATGTTGAATACCCCAAAGTGTTACGATAGAAATGTAGAGAGGTCTCCAGCTCATAGAAACTGCCGGATGCTAACCTGCGTGTTGGGACATTTACACAATGAGCACAAGTTGCATTAAACAGAATGATAGCCTATGGGGACAATAGTTTAAACATGGCCTGACTGATTTGGAGTGATTTTAGGGAATGCTGAGTTCATTCTGACATGTTAGGATACAAATTGCAGTTTTAAACAGAAATGGTCTACATGTGTACTCTCTTTGGACTGATTTAGATAGATTTTGAAGGTGTAGGGGACTCACTTGGACAGAATGCCTATTTATTTGAAAAAGAATTGTCCTTAGTGGATATAATGATGAACATCTTGTGCTCTCTATATCCAATGGTCCAACACTACTCATGTAGAGAGTACAGATATGGCCACTTTCGGGCTGAAGCTGTCATTTGAGCATTCTGAAAATGTCAGAAATGGATTCAGGATCCTCAATAACCCCCCAGACCACTCCTCAACTGTCCAAATCAGCCAAGACATTTTAAACTATTGTTACATGGCTATAATGCAATTCATTTTAATTTGAAACTTATGCTAAATGTGCAAATGTCCCAACATCTGCAGGTTAGCATCCGGCAGTTTCTATGAGCTGCAACCTACTATACATGTATAACATATAACTTAGTTAGGTTCACTACTAATACCAGCGGCGCCAGATTAATTTCCAAAAGTGCGTGTGTATGATTAGCGAGGCAGAGGCAGGAAGGGTAAGAGGGACGAGGTGCGTCACGTGTTAATGTATCATTGGTGCTCGAGTTGACTGCCTGAACTAGCTCGCAGGCTTCGCCCCATTCATATTTTGGTGCAGTAGTGGACACCTGATTTATTACAGTCTGTGCTTTAAAGGGGACCTATCATGCAAATGCACTTTCGTACGTCTTTTAACATGAATTGTGTCCGGTGTGCAGGAACGTGGCTAATGTTGGGCTATAAAGGAACAGGGCTCTCAAGTTTTGAACAGAGCTC
>NW_011359488.1:0-3484 GCF_000735185.1 Notothenia coriiceps
GTTGTGCATGTGCTGCTCATGTCTTTAAACCCTTCATGGTGTGTTTTATGTCCTCAGCAGTTGAACTAGTGAGTTGTATTTGTCTGTTTGGTTGTTTTTCTGGTCCTTGAACACCACCTGTCCTGCAGCAGCTGAGTCATTCTAGAGAAAAGGTGGAATCTGGGTGATACAAATCTGCTGAAATATATTCCTTCTAAACACATTTAAAACCTGTTGAATAGCAATAACTAACTCTTAACTTGATGAATCCACAACAAGCAGAGCTTAAATTATTTTTATTCTTTTTATACATTACATAGGAACGTCACTGGTGTTACGTGTTACCAGGGAGAAGAGTAACAGCAGTGACAATTTGGAGAAAACACTACCATTTTAACAAAATGGCTGCAATGTGTCAGACCAAATATAGCTCCAGTCAATATCAAAATCGTTTAACTCTTCAATACAATACATTTTCGCATTCAAATGTTCACCCCTAGGGCTATGCAATGAGTAACACTAATGACAGACTTGAAAGACGCACGTACAATTTGAAGATAAAATGACACCATTAACAAACAAAGTAAGAAGTATCTGACTTTCCTTATTTCTTTGTCCACTGCCTCAAATGATCTCTTGTTACAGGAGGCACTTCAGAGACAGTACATTCCTTCAAAATAAAAGCGTTTTGTGTAGCAGTAACACCAATGACGTATTTTGGGTGACTGACATTCATTTGATATTATTAATAATTAGCGTTCTTTTTTACCATTTCAGTGTTATATTTAATGTATGTAATGTTATGTAAATATGAATGAGATTTATTTATTGAAAAATAAATATTTTAAATGAAAACTATAGGCTCCACTTCCATGTATGATCAAAGTGAGAAGGCAGCTCCTTGAACTTTGCATTTTAAATAAATTGCAATTTATGTATAAAACCATTTTTTAAAAATTTATTTAGTACCATTGCAAAGACAATCTCTATTTATTCAACATATATAATGAATGTGAGTATTAGGTCATGTATTTTGGTGTCTGCAAAAGTAAGTGACAATACTTCCACCTTTTCTGTAGAATGACCCAGCTCTCTCCCAGCAGCAAACTTTACTCGACCTCTGACCTCTGAGTCATATTTCATCCTGACTGTCAGGTTTTATTCCCACTCTGTTTTGTCAGACGTGCAACAATGCACGGTGCAAATAAACCTCTCCGAGCTGTTGTTTTATGATATTATCATTATTATTTTTGTGTAATTGTTTATGCAAGTCAGTGTGTGTCGAAGGGCTGCGACTAATAACTATTTTCTTTAACCGGTTTATTTGCAGATTTCGGTTTTAAAATGAATTTTTTGTGTTTCAGAAAAAAAAGGTCTATCAAGTTTTTCCATTCCAGAAGTATCCTATAATACATGTTCATAGTAGTTTAGGTTGGTCTTTTACTATGAATACTAAATTATTCTGTGTATTTATAGAGTTTATTTGATAAGGATACTCTATAGATATATATCCCTCACTTTTGATATGAACATATTTACTGTTTATATTTATTTTAAAGCATTTTTGAATGCCTCGTTTACATGCTGCTGTGACAACATGTTTTCTAATGTAATGCATAGAAAAACAGGATATCTCTATATTTGAGGGGCTGAAAAACTGCATTTTCTGATTCTTTTGGCCAGAAAATCACATGTGTTTCTGTTGGACTAATTGTCGCCCCAATTGTGAAGCCATGTTCAGACTCCTTAGTCACGGAGGTCAGAGGTCGCGCCATTGCCTCTCAGTTCAGCGCAGATATGATCACCATCGAGCCGTCATGGCTATCCGCCGCGAGGACATCAACCCCTGGGAGAGGAGGGCGCCGCTCGCACCGAAACACGTCAAAGAGCTGACCAACGCCGGAGTCAAAGTGCTGCTGCAGCCGTCCAATCGGAGAGCAATACACGAGAAGGTGAGAATTATGATACTCTATCCGCGAGAAGGTGAGCAGAAACACGGAGGCAACGTCCTTTAAAATGACACCTGGTTCAGTCTGCTATATTACTCTGGAGTCAGGAGTATATAACTGACATGTACGCTTTATTATGCTTAAATCATTATAGAACATTGCAATATTATTACCATTAATTATTATTTATTTTAATATATTACACGTTTAGAAGGCAATGCAGGCTTATTTATATAGCACCTTTCAACACAAGGCAATTCAAAGTGCTTTACAAAAATAAAATGTCATCTACTTTGAGGAAATAGGTGATCTGTCGGCCTCCATTCTCCTTTTATATATCATTCCATTTGTTTTTAATTTCATTTAAATATTTATTTATGCTCTAACATTTCCCCCTGTGGATCAAATTATCACTTTTAGTTTATTTAATTGTCTTAAATGCAACTGTATATACGTTTGAGTGCTTCTTGGAGCTTGTTTTTTACCCTTTCTTTGTTTCCAGTACTACTTGAGGGCGGGTGCCGTGGTGCAGGAGGATCTTTCCGAGGCGTCTCTGATCATCGGGGTGAAACGACCCCCCGAGGAGAAGATTATCCCCAGGAAGACGTACGCTTTCTTCTCCCACACCATCAAAGCTCAGGAGGCCAACATGGGGCTGCTGGAGGACCTGCTGAGCAAGGTGAGGGTCTCCAAACATCCAGAAAAAGGGTCTCCAAACATCTAGAAAAGGGTCTCCAAACATCCAGAAAAAGGGTCTCCAAACATCCAGAACAAGGGTCTCCAAACATCTAGAAAAGGGTCTCCAAACATCCAGAAAAAGGGTCTCCAAACATCCAGAAAAGGGTCTCCAAACATCTAGAAAAGGGTCTCCAAACATCCAGAAAAGGGTCTCCAAACATCCAGAAAAAGGGTCTCCAAGCATCTAGAAAAAGGGTCTCCAAACATCCTGAAAAAGGGTCTCCAAGCATCTAGAAAAAGGGTCTCCAAACATCCAGAAAAAGGGTCTCCGAACATCTAGAACAAGGGTCTCCAAACATCCAGAAAAAGGGTCTCCTAACATCTAGAAAAAGGGTCTCCAAACATCCAGAAAAAGGGTCTCCAAACATCTAGAACAAGGGTCTCCAAACATCCAGAAAAAGGGTCTCCAAACATCTAGAACAAGGGTCTTCGAAAATCTAGAAAAAGGGTCTCCAAGCATCCAGAAAAAGGGTCTCCAAACATCTAGAAAAAGGGTCTCTGAACATCTAGAAAAGGGTCTCCAAACATCCAGAAAAAGGGTCTCAAACATCCAGAAAAAGGGTCTCCAAGCATCCAGAAAAGGGTCTCCAAGCATCTAGAAAAGGGTCTCCAAACATCCAGAAAAAGGGTCTCCAAGCATCTAGAAAAAGGGTCTCCAACATCCAGAAAAAGGGTCTCAACATCAGAAAAAGGAAAGGGCCCAAACATCAGAAAAAGGGCTCAAACATCCAAAAAAGGGTCTCCGAACATCTAGAAAAAGGGCTCCAAACATCCACAACATCCGAAAAGTCCCAACAGAACACAAGGGTCTCCGAACA
>NW_011359489.1:0-16405 GCF_000735185.1 Notothenia coriiceps
AAGAAATTGCTAGTGGGAATGCTTTATGCTGAAAAGCTGACGCTGAATTGCTATGCTGAAATGTAATGTGTAAGAAGAAAGTGAATAATTTAGTTTGAAATGATCCATGAACACTGGGGGCTTGAATGTGTGATGAGAGAAGAAAAGAAAGTAAAAACGTTTGGAAAAGCAGCAGAATATTTGAACCGCAAACTTTTGAACTAACTTGATGGTGAATGATCTGTCGCCATGGCAACGGCATTTGATGACACCCCATAATACGCTTAGATGCGTTGATGGCTGCATCGTTACCAAACCTGTGAAGTTTTGGGCCGTTTGGAGCAATTTCACTGAAGTTATGAGAAAACCGTGTTTCATGGCGAGCATTGTGTTCCCATGGCAACGGCATTTGAAGAAATCTCAAAACTGTCCCGTAGATCTCGTCACGGCTGGACTGTTACCACACGTGAAGTTTGAGCACTTTTTGAACATTTTCATAGGAGTTAATGTATAGCGACATCGTCTTTTATGGCGAGGGATGCGTTTCCATGGAAACGGCATATGATGACACCCCATAATTGACGTAGAGCTGTTGAGGGCAGGACCATTAAGTTACCATTATCTGAAGTCTGCTGCTCTGAGCATGTCAGTTGGAGTTATGACATCATCGTGTTCCATGACACAGGTGTTTATATTTGAGCTAACGAGGTGTGCAGAGATCAAAGGTTTCCATTGTTCTGAATGAGAGATAAACCTCTTACATGTGAACGTTTTGTTGAAGAACCATAACAGATATCGGTGAAATTTCAAAGCGTGAAGCATCTCAAGGAACTTGAGTATCTGAAGTGTGCTTTTTGTGTACTTTCGGGTCAATAATGTGGCCTTTTTAGCAGATTAACTAAAGGTGTGCGGCTGCTGTGGTGGGGAAAGATGAGGCTGAACTTACAATGGGGGTTTAATTTTGAACGTTTTTGTCACTTCATGCCCTCAAGAGGCATTTTGTTTAATTATTTTGCTTAATTTTTATTTATTTTTTTTCAAGCTACGAGATGTTTTACTACGTTTGTCGTGAAAAAATATATGTCTCAGGAATGTAGGCTTTGGGAATTATGGCAGTTTTAAAAGAAAATATGAAAGCAAAAATCAAATCTGTCCTCCACTCTAGCTGTGACATCACACACTCTAAAATCTGAAGAAGGCCTCTTTACCAAGGTCTGAACAATGTTTAATATCTCTAAAAGTACAAATCAGATTTAAAATTTGTTTTCCACGAATAATGTCAGAAAGATGTGTAACATTTTAAAGTTGGAATGAGGTTTCTGAGTGAAAGTATGAAGGAGCAGTTAGCAGTTGAAGTCGCATTAAGATTGTTCAAGTCTGAAGAGTTTCTCCTTCGACTTCCATGTTAAAAAATTGATGAATTATGGGATATATCTCTGGAATTATGAAAGTTATGAATGAGAAAAGTAATAGCCATCGATTCCCGACCGAGCTGAACGTTTTGATATTTGAACGGAGTTTCTGCGATGTGGAATGTGGGAGCAGAAGAGGCACAAAATAACCCTGCGGAATAATAAAGAATTTTGTGCGTCGAAGAACAAGTAGCTGTATCAGCATTCCAACTAAATAATAGTAATACTTAAATTGTGAGTCATGTTTTCTGTGAGAACCACAAAGCTTTCCTTGGTGATTACATTTGGAATAACAAGTAAAAAAGGATAATGAAGCACAATTAATATTAAAGTGTTTATGCCCGGGGCCAGTTTCTATGTAGACGAGGAAAACAAAAAGCTACAGAGCACACATAAATAATTGCAATATGGAAAGAAGACTGAGGGTAAAGTAACAACAACAAATCATAGCAGGAGTAAAGAGAATTGTTCCATCCATCTATTTCTCTGGACAGGTAAATACCAAATGTTAAGACTAAATACTTTGAATACTTAAAGGAATCTGCTCCTGTCAATTGAGGGATGCTTTAAACCAAAGAAACAGTACAAGGAAAGTTATTATATGCAATTTCCCCCCAAATAATCTCATCAGAGTTCGAGAAAATGGGGAAAGATGCAAGTCAGTGAGACGAAATGCACTTTTGTGTAATTTACATCAAATGTCTTAGGTCAATAATATAAATTGCTGTTCACCTGCACTGCTTCCTCCCACAAAGCTTTACTACGCCCACACTAAGATCTCTGCCACACAGAACCATCTGTTGCTTATGATCAATGCCTGATTACATTATTCGGGGTTAAATTCTGCCATAACAGATTTCTTGCAGTTGTGCTGTGAGACTTTGTTTGCTTAAACTCTGCTTAACTAGCAACCTTGAGATGGGAAAAACAGGAAAGGAGTTCTAATCCTTGACCAGCTGGGGGATGTTATGTGTTGAAAGAAGAGGACATTTGTTTCTCAAAGTAAAACAACAACACTGTTGTTGTGACCTTTAATATGTAGTGAATCATTTATAACCACTAGAGGGCAGAGTGTGGAGCTACAGGGAGTGAAAAACAAACTGAAGGTAAATAAATTAGAGGCTTCCAGTAAACGTGGGTCTGTTACCAATGTGTGCCCACAAGATCAATTCAAACTAATCTAGATCCTACGGGGAGACACAAGGATGTATTTCTGTAATGAAGCATAATCTAGGTTCTCCTATTTGTTTTCCCTCATTTTTCCCTCAAAAGCATATCCATAAACTGCACAGCTGCTACACATTTAAAACATATATTTTTGTATACAATATAGTTGTATAACTAGATATTTCATTTTCAAGCAAATGCTTTACTTTTTACCCCACTATGTTTATTTTACAGATTAATACATTAGTTACTTAAAAAATTCAGATTTTGACCGACAATAATTAGAAAATACTTTTAAAATAGGATTATTTGGTGCAAATTAAACCATCCAACATTATATTTATGTAACTGAAACCATGAGCGGGTTAATAGAAAATGTATTGGCAGCGAATTTGCAAAGAAGTGTTTTGTTATATAAATGAATATACAAATGTTAGATTATTCATGTTTAAATATCTTTTGAGTACTTCAATACTTGTACTTGACTTTAGTACCATTCTCGATGCAGTACTTAATAACTTAAACTTAATAAATAATAATGAGTATTTATACAGTTTGGTACTTTACTCAAGTAAAGAAGCTAAAACTTTTTCCACCACTGGACAGACCACAGGAGAACACACACACATCCCAAGGCAATATAAAACAAGGTGAGAAAACAGCATGGCACAAAAGTGTTGACCTCAATGCAACAGCACTAGTTTCTCTTTTCTATTGTACACTTTCATATTCCTTTATAAGTATATTGACCGTGTTTATAGTATTGCCACATAACATCCAGACAAAGTCTGAAAAACTGATTTTGACTCAAACTGATTTTCGTATCTGTAAGCATCTGTCAGAATTTGCTGTGTTTTGCACAGAAAAAATATCCAGATCAGCACTTTACAATAACCAAGGCTATAGAACATAGTTTTCATAAGGAAAATAGGGTTGAGTTAGAAAAGGTGAATGACTGCCAAGTATAGACATCAGTGCATGCAAGAGAGAGAAAACTCAAAAGAAAACGGATCTTAAGGAAAGAACCCAATTGTTTTCTCCCCTAAAAGACACATCGCCAAGGCTTCAATGCTTATAATGACTTGTGGAAGAAAGACGGAACAGACATCAACATCTGTAAGGAACATACTGTGCTGTATGTACACCTCAGTCAGGAAACGGAGCCAAAACAGTTGCTTAGCTCCAGAAAATATATATATCATTTTCTTTTATTCTAGGAAGATCCAATTCAGATTACGGTTGCCTTCATGTTTAACAACATGTACTCGTTTTGGGTAAATATAACCGAAACCATGAATTTCATAAGTCCGGAAGTAGGAATTCCAAAAATCTGTCCAAGTGCAGTAAACGGATAGGAGTGCCAGAGCTGTGATTGAAATGCTCTGGGACTAACAACCGTCAACAGGGAGAGGAAAGAATTTGACTTTTGGAAAGGCGGGTAGCATTTTCCTGAAAAAAGCTTTAGTGTAGTAGTCAGCCAGTGATTACAGTACAGTGAGTAGTTGTTTCATGCATGGGTGAATATTACAGGGACAGAGACATGCATACTTTTGATATTGCACATGGTTGAAAAGGAAAGAATGCAGACACAACAGAACAGACTACACACTCAAACTTTAACTGTTGGACTGAGAGAACACAATGTGTGTTATGTCTGTCTTTCGTAAGACCTTTCTCATTTCTAATGTTCCCCTCCTCGACTCCTATCCTCGTGTCTTAGTCCCGTCAACAGGAGATGTGAGCAGAGAAGTCGAGGAGGGGAAGCAGCAGGCGGTTAGAGAAATCCTCTCCTCTGAGCGGTCATTTTAAAGAGGTGTCCATTCATGATGACAGGAGGCAGAGCAGCACTCTGATGTGCAGAACTAATTTCATAAAGGTTGCCCTTTGTTTTATACACTTATACCCGCCTCCCCTCTTTCATTCTGCATTTGACTCCTGATGTTCTTACCCCCATTACACAAATGCCCTTCCTATTAGATATACCATAGGGACAGTAGAACTACACAGCCCCTTTCTTCCAACTTATCAAAAGTTTATAAAGTCACTTCTTTGGGTTAATCACAGTCTGTGGATGCTTCATAAGGTACTTGGCGTTAAACGGTTTTAGGGCTAATATCAATTGCATTACATGCCATCTGCCCCCAATGTCTTTTTTCTCTAATTTATTTATAGAAAAAATATATAATTAACTTAATTTCAGCTAATCAGAGTGAGAGAGAAGAGAAGAACAAGAGGATTTAGTGTCAAAGCAAAAGCACCTGTTTTACAATATTCTGGATTTATACACAACGCTAATAGGGAACCTGGAAATAAATGAAACGCAACTTGTAACAAGTCTTTTTTCGGCATTAGCTCAGAAGGTAACCATCAGGATGAATGGGAGATTTATGAACATAATATTGATATCATTGTGTATAGGTTTGTGACTTTGACTTCCCTTTTGTATTCCAAAGTGTCCAATTGTTGTCGGAGCAGCTGAAAACAGCAACACCTAGAGCCCTCTGCTAAAACTCGATTAAAGTTCAGCAGATCATACTCGTTATTTTACGAAGACACAGAACTGCTGTGCTCTCAGAAACAAGATGCCAACTGCACGCTCAATGTGATGATGTGCTAGTTATAAGAAGTCAAATCTGACACCTAACACGATGTAACTATATTTGCTTACCCATCCCTGTAGTTGATGACCGTATCGATGATGGTGTTCATTTGCTTGGTGACTTTGGGGTGGTTGGGGGAGTGTTTATCAGCTGGTGGGCGTCCACGTTTCTTCTTGGCCTTGGAGCCCCCTTCATCCCTGCTCGACGAGTCCTTGTCCTGGCGTCTCTTGCGTTTGCGCTTCTTCAGGCGGATCTCCTCCTCCATCTCTTCCAGGTTTCCATCCTCAACGGCCTAACGTCATCAAAATAAATAAAGAGAGTTAATCCTCACCCACGTGAATTCATATTGAAATATGAAATGTGTGAAATCTACAATCATTACAAACCATGGCAGTGTTTTTAACTCTGACTATCAAGCCTGTCTAGATATGTTACTTTAGCAGTGCATACACGTCTCACATGTTTTTCTCCTTTTAAGTAAAGCCTCTCTGAACTGCAGCTACACTTAAAAAATACTGTCACCTCTGTCTCAAAGTTTCTCTGTTCTATTCTTGTTCACCCTGAAACACCTAAGACAGAGTCAATAAAATGGATCTTCCAGGCCTCAGAAGTCTCTCTAGGGGAGTGTGTCAGAGTCTATTTGCTGTGAGTGACTGGGCGCTATTAGCACCCCGCTGTGCTAAACCTTAGCTTTACATCCAGTCATGGTAAGGGCTCGATCTACAGACCTTGGCTGTGTGTGTGTGTGTGTGTGTGTGTGTGTGTGTGTGTGTGTGTGTGTGTGTGTGTGTGTGTGTGTGTGTGTGTGTGTGTGTGTGTGTGTGTGTGTGTGTATATATATATGTATACAGTGGAGGAAATAAGTATTTCATCCCTTGCAGATGTTGTAAGTTTGCCAAACTGACAAATAAACTAAAAGTCTATCATTGTAATGGTAGGTCTATTTTAACAGTGAGAGTAAGAATATCAAAAAAAAAATCCAGAAATTAACATTATATAAAAGATAAAAATTGATTTGAATTTAACTGTGGAAATAATAATCCCCTTGCAAAACATTGTTAGTACTTGTTGGAGGAAACTCCTTGTTGGACAGGACAGAGGTCAGTACGCTTCTTGTAGTTGGTCCTCCCAGGTTTGTGCACATCTCAGGAAGGATTGTGGTCCGCTCCTCTCTGAAGATCCTCCCAAATCCTGAAGGCTTTGAGGCTGATGCTTGGCATCTGGAAGCTTCAGCTCCCTCCACAGCTTTTCTATGGGATTAATGTCTGGAGACTGGCTAGGCCCATCCATCACCTAAACGTGCTTCTTCTTTAGCATCTCCTGTGTTGCCTTGGCCGTATGTTCAGGTTTATTTTCCTGCTGGAAGACCCATCCATGACCCTTTTCAGTGTCCTGGCTGGGGGAAGGAGGCATCAGCCAAGATTTCACGATACATGGCCCCGTACATCCTCTCCTCGATGCGGGGAAGTCGTCCTGTCCCCTTAGCAGAGAAACACCCCAAAGCATAATGTTTCCACCTCCATGCTTGACGGTGGGGATGGGGTTCTGAGGTTATAGTCAGCATCTCTCTTCCTCCCAAACACGGCGTGTCAAGTTGATGCCAAAGATCTCGATTTTGGTCTCATCTGACCACGTCACCTTGTCCCAAGCCTTCTCTTAATCATTCAGATGTTCATTGTCAAACTTCAGACGGGCCTTTCATGTTCTTCTTGAGCAGGGGACCTTCGGGCACTGCAGGATTTGATCCATTATGGTGTAGTGTGTTAGCAATAGTTTTCTTGGTGACTGTGGTCCCAGCTGCCTTGAGATCATTAACAAGTTCCTCCAGTTTAGTTCCTGGCTGATACCTCACCTTTCTCATAATCATCAATACCCCACAGGGCCAGATCTTGTGTGGAGCCCCAGACCGAGGGCGACTTATTGTTGATTGATGCCCATTTTCTTTTTCTTCTGTGGACAGGTGTCTTTTATACAGGTACACAAGTTGATATTAGGAGTACTTTTTTAAAAGAAGACGACTTATGTAACCGGTCTGTGGGAGCCAGAATCCTTGGTTGCAAGGGGATCAAATACTTATTTCCCACAGTTAAATGCAAATCAATTTTTATCTTTTATATAATGTCAATTTCGGGATTTTCTTTTTGATATTCTTACTCTCACTGTTAAAATAAACTTATATACTGTTCATTTCTTTGTAAGTGGGCGAACCCACAAAATCTGCAGGGGATCAAATACTTATTTCCTCCACTGTGAATATACAGTGGGGCAAAAAAGTATTTAGTCAGCCACCAATTGTGCAAGTTCTCCCACTTAAAAAGATGAGAGGCCTGTAATTTTCATCCTCGGTACAGTTCAACTATGAGAGACAGAATGAGAAGGGAAAAAAAATCCAGAAAATCACATTGTCTGATTTCTAAAGAATTTATTTGCAAATTATGGTGGAAAATAAGTATTTGGTCAATAACAAAAGTTCATCTCAATACTTTGTTATATACCCTTTGTTGGCAATGACAGAGGTCAAACATTTTCTATAAGTCTTCACAAGGTTTTCACACACTGTTGCTGGTATTTTGGCCCATTCCTCCATGCAGATCTCCTCTAGAGCAGTGATGTTTTGGGGCTGTCACTGGGCAACACAGACTTTCAACTCCCTCCAAAGATTTTCTATGGGGTTGAGATCTGGAGACTGGCTAGGCCACTCCAGAACCTTGAAATGCTTCTTACGAAGCCACTCCTTCGTTGCCCGGGCGGTGTGTTTGGGATCATTGTCATGCTGAAATACCCAGCCACGTGTCATCTTCAATGCCCTTGCTGATGGAAGGAGGTTGTCACTCAAAATCTCACAATACATGGCCCCATTCATTCTTTCCTTTACACGGATCAGTCGTCCTGGTCCCTTTGCAGAACAACAGCCCCAAAGCATGATGTTTCCACCCCCATGTTTCACAGTAGGTATGGTGTTCTTTGGATGCAACTCAGCATTCTTTCTCCTCCAAACGCATCTAGTTGAGTTTTTACCAAAAAGTTCTATTTTGGTTTCATCTGACCATATGACATTCTCCCAATCCTCTTCTGGATCATCTAAATGCTCTCTAGCAAACTTCAGACAGGCCTGGACATGTACTGGCTTAAGCAGGGGGACACGTCTGGCACTGCAGGATTGGAGTCCCTGGCTGCGTAGTGTGTTACTGATGGTAGCCTTTGTTACTTTGGTCCCAGCTCTCTGCAGGTCATTGACTAGGTCCCCCCGTGTGGTTCTGGGATTTTTGCTCACCGTTCTTGTGATCATTTTGACCCCACGGGGTGAGATCTTGCGTGGAGCCCCAGATCGAGGGAGATTATCAATGGTCCTGTATGTCTTCCATTTTCTAATAATTGCTCCTACAGTTGAGTAGCTGCTTACCTATTGCAGATTCAGTCTTCCCAGCCTGGTGCAGGTCTACAATTTTGTTTCTGGTGTCCTTTGACAGCTCTTTGGTCTTGGCCATAGTGGAGTTTGGAGTGTGACTGTTTGAGTTTGTGGACAGGTGTCTTTTATGCTGATAACAAGTTCAAACAGGTGCCATTAATACAGTTAACAAGTGGAGGACAGAGGAGGCTCTTAAAGAAGAAGATACAGGTCTGTGAGAGCCAGAAATCTTTTTTGTTTGTAGGTGACCAAATACTTATTTTCCAGCATAATTTGCAAATAAATTCTTTAAAAATCAGACAATGTGATTGTCTGGATTTTTTGTTCTCATTTTGTCTCTCATAGTTGAGGTATACCTAGGATGAAAATTACAGGCCTCTCTCATCTTTTTAAGTGGGAGAACTTGCACAATTGGTGGCTGACTAAATACTTTTTCAAAAAAGTATATATATATACATATATATATATATATATACTGTATATTTAAATATTTGTTGAGTTTCTTCTTGAATTAATACTTTTACTCTTAATACTTTGAGTACATTTTCCTAATCGTACTTAAATACTTGACTTTAGTTCCATTCTCGATGCAGTACTCTAACTTAAAATTGAGTAGTTCTACTGTGTGGTACTTTTACTCAAGTAAAGAAATTAAAGCTTTTGCCATTGACATTTTCATATTCCTTTATAAGTATCTTGACCATGTCCTTGTATGTCTGCAAAGCTGATTCTGACTGAAAATGATTTTCATGTCTGTAAGCATCCTTCAGAATGTTCTGCTTTTCTCCACAGGAAAAAGATCCAGATAAGCACTTTACAATAAACAAGGCTTCAGAACATCGTTTTTTGTAACATAAGGAAAAAGTGGTTAAGTTAGAAAAGATGAATGACTGCCAAGTGTTTACCTTGTATTTCACGGCTTAGAGGAACACTCTATTCTGATTGGTCGATTTTTTTTTTTAGCACCTGCTAACACACATCTGTTAAGCATAACATGACCGTGGCTAAGGACGATCAAGGGAATATTGCAGTAATATCTAATACTGATATGAAAAAAATCACAATAACTTAAATTAAACGGCACATTATATTTCAAAAAGATTGCTATAGGTAACTGCAGGGAAGAAGCGTTGAAGGTGAATAAAGAAATTATGGGTTTTTAACCAATTTCACTCAGTTACGTTTATCACTATATTTGTTAGAGAAATAATAGCTTAGTAAGTATGCTCAGACTTTACCCGCAGCCACTGTTTTTCAGTGAGCGTGTCGCTGTAGTCCACGTCCCGGCGGCATCGAGACCCCCGGCCGAACATCTTCTCCTCCTCCTCTTCGTACGTGAGGCGGTCCACCTCAGCTTCGTCTCTGATGATCCAAGAAGGCAACTCGTCTTCCTCCATGAGGCGAGGCTTGCGCTTTGGGTTCCTGGCGTCCTCCCGCCGTCGGTCCATGTCAATGCGCTGCAGAGAAGAAAATACAGATGATTCAAACTGGAATAAGCATTGGATTTCTACCTTGTTGGTATCAACATCACTATATGGACGCATCAAACATCAGGCCATATTTTTGCTTTAACTAAATGCACCTTTGGACGAAGCCCTTCTACAAGTTACAAACTTGCTGCCAGCCCTAACCTATTGCTTCCAGGTTTCTCATGTATATTTAATATCTTGCACCCGACATCATGAAGCAAGTCAATAAGAGCTAGGTGAAAAGAAATATGAGGCGACTCTGTGAGTCAGTCTGTGAGGACAGCTATTTAAACACAAACATTCCATTTTTTTTCAATAAAAAACTGTCTATACTGAGTGACATGGTGACTGTGAGGCCTTTATCCATGGCAATTTAGTTGTTTATTATGCATGAAGAGTTGTCCGCGGGACAAACGCGCCATTCTCAGATGCCTGAACAAGAAATACATTTTAACCAATGAACAATAGTCTCGACATGACGGAAAACCTACAATTATTTTGTCGGTAAATGTAAGAGAACCAGCTATCAGCGTCTTCTCTTTAGGACGGTTGCTTTTGGAGTCTTACTCTGCAATTTAAATGTCGATGAGATCTCACAGGAATGTGTGCCTTTTCTTACCATGAAGAGCTCAAATTCGTCTTCATTGCGGGCTATCATCTGGTTAAGAGTTTCATCATCGGGTATCTCATCTTCTTCCTAGTTTGGAAAAACAGCAAAACACAGGCCGAGTTATTGAATGTTTCAGCACAACAGGAGCCCTGCATGGTCAGTTCAAAACAAACTGGTCACGTACTGCTTACTGATTTTTATCAAATACAAATTAAGCTGCTGAGATTGCATTTCAAAAACATGGAATATTATAAGTGTAGGGTGGCTACCTCCCTGATCGTATCTAAAGTGCTGTGTCTGCAGGAATTCAATCAAAAGCAGCATGCATCATTTAATAAAAAACAATTCACACCCGACCTCATTCTGCTCCTCAGTCAGTAAAATGGCCTGGAGGAAAGCTTGGCGCTCGTTGCCTGAGGACTTCTGGTCGAACATGCCCGCCTGGATGACCTTCTGATCAACATTGAGTTTGTATTTGGCAGCTGCCAGGATTTTCTCCTCCACACTGTTGACGGTGCAGAGACGAAGCACGCGCACCTCGTTCTGCTGGCCGATGCGGTGAGCCCGGTCCTGAGCCTGCAGGTCCTGGAAACACAGATTAAAGAGAAATATTAGTTAATTTAAGTCGCATCAACCTAAAACACTGTCAGTGACAAAAGTACACACATCCTTTACTCAAGTAGAAGTACAGATACTCGTGTTTAAAAATACCCTTGTAAAAATAGAAGTACTGACTAAACTTCTTTACTCAAGTAAAAGTAAAGAAGTATGGGCTTCGAAGTGTACTTAAAGGTGGGGTAGGTAATTTTGGAGAAACCAGCTCGAGTGCGCTAGAATTTGAAAATACACAGCCGGAAGAAATCTGCTACTTCCTTACAGAGCCCCTCCTCCAACACACACGAACGAGCACATGACCAATGAGGGCACGAGATAAGTTTGTGCACAGATGGAAGGCTGACAGGCAGGTAGGCCATCCAGTTATTTTAGCCGGGCCGGCTCAGATGATTGGTCGTGCTTTTTACAGTACTACAGCTTCCACAGATTAAATTTGTTTTGGGATTTTGTCAAAGCCACTTAAGATATTCATTGCTATCGGGATGTAAGAGCATTCCATGGAATAATAACAAAAAAGTGTATCTCTGAGCCCGGTTTATCCAAAGCTTAACTACCCGACCTGTAAGTACAAAAGTACCGTAATACCATCTTGTTTTTAAAGAAAGTAACTGACCTCACTTTATATTAATAGAACGATAATTCATTGTGAGCTAACCGAATGTTTCCATGCTGAACAACGGCACATGACAACGTTTTCCATTGTCCTCTTCTTTAGAGAAGACCAGGAATGATGGATACACGGATCGTGTTCAAATCAATAGAGCCACGCAAGACTTAAATAATAATGATCACGACCACAACACAGAAATTAAAAAACTACAAAAGTAACAAACCTGTTTTTGAAAATGTAAAGAAGTAGAATAACAGGTATTTGTGTTTAAAATGAAGAAGTAGAAAGTATGGTATTTGGTGTTTAATAATGTAAGAAGTAAAAGTAAAAAGTCGTCAGAAATTAGTAGTGGAGTAAAGTACTGATACCAGAAAAATGTACTTAAGTACAGTAACGAAAGCATTGTACTCCCACTAACTTTCCCACCAATCCTGGCCAGTAGGTACACCTTTAATCGCTTGGAACAACCACACATCTCTAAAGTGTAAATGTTTAAAATAATACTAGCCGCCAGTAAAAAAAAGCCCATAACGAAAGAATTTGTTAAAGCCAATACCACCTACCTAGCAAGAACTTGATTTAATCGTGGATTCACAAGATTTTGTTATGGAAAAGTGAACCATTTAGCTCTGAGCTCCAAGCAGAGACACAT
Source organism: Notothenia coriiceps (assembly GCF_000735185.1). Taxonomy (NCBI): domain Eukaryota; kingdom Metazoa; phylum Chordata; class Actinopteri; order Perciformes; family Nototheniidae; genus Notothenia; species Notothenia coriiceps. Next base: position 12,524 of record NW_011359489.1, read on the forward strand.
TTTGAAAGGTGTTGCCAGATATAGAAAGCACGCAATGAACCATGTTGACGCATAGAAAATGGCGATGAGCGACGACTTGACATTTTTGAGCACAGAGAAAATATATTTTCTTTCATTAAAAGTCTGGCTGCCGTGCCCGCAAAGCAGACCGCTGCACGCGCTCTCTCTCCCCGCATCGCTCGAGCCTCTACCACCCTGTGATGTGCGCCGCTCAGCTTTGCCTGTGCTCGCTCAACGTTGTCACAGCGTTACAAATGTGCCACAAAAACCAACCATCGGAGAACTCGAGAAGGTCAATTCCTGGACTTGGCTGGTCGTCTCCAATCATATCTTCTATCTCGAGATGAGAGAGGGATTTTTCGGTTGCTCATCAGGCTGTTGGACGTTCTTATTACACATGCCGTCGTTGACATACAGACATGACAGACTCGGAATGAAGAGAATACACACCACAGTGTCAGGTGAGTTAACATTTCTAGTTTTCTGATATCACTTATTGTTGCAATGCCTGAGTTTTGCTAGCCGGCACATAGCTATATGGGGTAGGTTTAATGCAACAGCATAACAAACCCGTAGCCCTACATGTACATGAACCCTTATGAGGTATTGATACTTGCTGTAAGATTAGAGGGTGGGCAGAATGACAAACATGTTTCTCTACTCTAATCACAATTGGGTTGACCAGAACGCTGGACCAACTTCTGTTTCCCTGTATACAATGGGCATATAAGAGGCTTGGTTAATTTTCAACCGGAACTAAACAGATTAGGCTAGGACCGGATAAAGTATAGCAACACCACGTTAACCATGAACAGCCTATTAATCCGTTCTCCTTAATGTTTATTCGTCCAACGTTGTGGAATTAGAGAGAAAGGGCTTCTTAATGTGCTTTTATCCGGGGTGGAGGGAGCTAAATATAAACATTGGGGGCGGTGATTGTAGTGGGTGGAGGTGGGAATGAGGATATCCATTTTGGAGTTCAAGCTAGCATAATATAGTTATACGTTGACACCTATAAGAAGAGAGCTATTTTTGTGATACATTGCTATTGATATGGATTGTAGAGTGGATATTTGAGACAAGTAAAACAAAAACATATTTATGGGTGAGTGTTTTTAGCAGGTCATATTATTCCTTGTGATTCTGTTGATTATTACCTGTCCCTGTAATTATGTCTTGCAGCTCAGCTGATTTTGGATTGATGGGCAAAGGGAGAGGGATTAAGTGAGAGTGAAAAATATCAAGGTAAGTTTAAAAATGAGGTCAGCCATTTCACATCCTATAGGTTCGAGATGTATCTATACCTTTCTCCTGTCTCCTCTCCTCGCACAAGAACCCCAGGGGGATTCAATGGAGCCCTGGAAAGACCTGCAATGAGACCCTCACCCTGAGCCCTGAGTCTCAACCTCCAGAAGTTTTGCAAGCCCTCCTCCCTGTTCCTTATTTTGATTAAAAAGACATTAAGCTCCGCAATGTGTGGGTGGATTTGTTTTGCTGAAAAATATGATTACGTCACATATTTTGTTGATGTTGTGTCATTTGTCTTTTGTGATAGTTTAAAAGGCTCCTGCGCTGACTTGAGCCAGCCATTCTTTCCTCCTCCTCTGTGTCAGTGGGAAGCCGTACATGTGTACTAACCTTTCTATGAGTGATCATCCCCCAGACAGCACAAGCAAACCATAGGGGGAGACTATATGCCAGGACAAAACACAGAGGAAAAGGCAGACAGACAAACTGCACGCATGCTATTGAATCGTTTATTGATTCCAGTTTTAATTTACAATGGATGTTCCTAAACAACACATTTTAAAACATCATCATGACGCTGCTGCTGCTGCTAGTGGCTTTTGAGACTCATTGTGCTGTCAGTTTGACAAATCATTGATAGGACACCATGTCGGCCTCCTGTCCCCTTTCTGAAAGTCATGAAAAGATTACATTACTCATTTAGATGACTTATGGTCCTTCCTCAATTACCAGAAGGATTACTGAAACCACCATGAATTTAAAGAAATTGGTAGAAAATGATTCTAAGCAGAATCTTTGAAACACTTCCTTCCCTCCCTCTAATATAGTCAATAAGGATGTGATGTGATTCTTTGACTCATACAAGTTTAAGAAGATACAATTTGTTTAGAATTAAAAGCAATAACAACAGCAAAAAGGCTCTGTACAGGCAAACAGTTAGCGCCTAACATTGTATGTTAACAGGTAAAAGATAGCTTCACACTAATCCATGTATATTTTACTTTTTGCAATGCTATGTTATTTCCTAATTTAAGATGTTTACATTTTCGATTGTTTAATTCTATCCTTTTTAACTGTCCTAATGTACAAATGCGATTGTTTTTGCTGCTGCCGNAGTCCTCTCCTGCTGATGTTCAGGTGTATATCAGTATGTAGTGTCTCTACTTTAAAGAGTCCTCTCCTGCTGATGTTCAGGTGTATATCAGTATGTAGTGTCTCTACTTTAAAGAGTCCTCTCCTGCTGATGTTCAGGTGTATATCAGTATGTAGTGTCTCTACTTTAAAGAGTCCTCTCCTGCTGATGTTCAGGTGTATATCAGTATGTAGTGTCTCTACTTTAAAGAGTCCTCTCCTGCTGATGTTCAGGTGTATATCAGTATGTAGTGTCTCTACTTTAAAGAGTCCTCTCCTGCTGATGTTCAGGTGTATATCAGTATGTAGTGTCTCTACTTTAAAGAGTCCTCTCCTGCTGATGTTCAGGTGTATATCAGTATGTAGTGTTTCTACTTTAAAGAGTCCTCTCCTGCTGATGTTCAGGTGTATATCAGTATGTAGTGTCTCTACTTTAAAGAGTCCTCTCCTGCTGATGTTCAGGTGTATATCAGTATGTAGTGTCTCTACTTTAAAGAGTCCTCTCCTGTTGATGTTCAGGTGTATATCAGTGTGTAGTGTCTCTAATGTGACATGTCTCCATGCTTCAATGTTCAAAAAGCCCTTTTATTTTTCTCATACTGCCTGTGCTGCAGCACCTCTTTCACCCTCTGTCTGAAACCAGAGCCCAGTCTGCTCTGATTGGATAGCTGGCCGGCTCTGTTGTGATTGGTCAAGCGCTTAGAGATGTCCCGCCCCTTAGCCCTATCACGTACAATGTGTTGGAGCGCTAGCCAATAGACGAGCAAGGGTTACTTGGTGATGCCACTATGTTACCGAAGTAAACAAAGGAGTCTTGTCGTGTTGAACGTTTTTTCAAAATCTGGCACATTTCCTTCGGGGTTGATAACGTTCTAATCTTAATACAGATGTTCCTTCACTTCTATCTATCTACCTGACAACCTGTATCTGTCGTGAACTTCCTCTGCTGCTAACTTTACCCTGAGTGTGTGAGTGAGTGTGTGTGTGTGTGTGTGTGTATTCTCCAATGAAAAGCAGCACTGTGGTCCGTGCACAGAGCAGACTTCATGGAAATCAAAAGGCTCAGTGTGCAACAGCTCCACAGTTTTAGCAAAGTCTGACCCAAGCTGCTCTGTCAAGGTTGGACATAATTGAATTTTCTCGTGCTGCTGCTGCCGCAAAACCTTTCCTCTGTCAACCCGGCAACAGCTGACCGGACTCAACCTGAAGTTGTTTTACTCTCAAGGTTAGATACACACTCCCTTTAAACTTTGTCATTTATTTTTCTGCAGGTGAATGGTTTACCTGATACATCTTCCTTTAAGATGCACCATTTGAAAAAAGACCTAAGATATTTAAACATCCGAAAAGACCAAATGTATTCTCATATCCTAATTTCACGATATATTCAAGTTTTTCCAAGTCTCTACCAACTGCATTTACTTAAAGGTGGGGTAGGTAATTTTGGAGAAACCAGCTCGAGTGCGCTAGAATTTGAAAATACACAGCCGGAAGAAATCTGCT
>NW_011359489.1:16443-24495 GCF_000735185.1 Notothenia coriiceps
AGGTGGGGTAGGTAAGAATTTGAAAAAACACAGCCGGAAGAAATCTGCATCTTCGTTACAGAGCCCCTCCTCCAACACACACAAACGCACACATGACCAATGAGGGCACGAGATAAGTTTGTGCACAGATGGAAGGCTGACAGGCAGGTAGGCCATCCAGTTATTTTAGCCTGGCCGGCTAAAATGATTGGTCGTGCTTTTTACAGTACTACGGCTTCCACAGATGAATTTTTTTTATGGATTTTTTGTCAAAGCACTTCAGATATTCATTGCTATCGGGATGTTAAGAGCATTCCATGGAATACAACAAAAAGTGTATCTCGAGCCGGTTTCTCAAACTTAACTACCCCACCTTTAAGTTATTCACAGACTGTGGAGTAGTACCTTATACAAACACACCTAAAAACACTAAGGATACCCCTTTTAATCTGAGCTGGTCAAACTTAAATTCAGCGACCTGCTAAATATCTACATTCCAGTGATTTAACCGGGTGTGTCTGCATTTTTGTAATCTACATTTAGGAGGAAATCTGTCATGATAAAAAGGGAATTAACGGGCACTGTTTATAAGTCTTAGCCATTTTTGATAAAAAATCGAATCAAATCCTCCCTCTGCTTTGACACGCCAAGACCGTCTGGGTGAAGGTTAGTGTTGAACAATTAATATAAATTTTAGAAAAATCACAATATGGACTAGTTCAATATTTAATTCACAGTGAGCCCAATCTTTTGTAAAGGTAAAATATCAATGGTGACTTCAGAGAAAAAAAATATTTCTGATATTTTATTGACATTTTTTGTGACATTTTCTGTCATTCAAGACATTTTAGTGACAATTGTTGGGATTATAAATACATTTTAGACACCTTTTTATTATATAGATTATATATCAGATTAAGTATACGTGAGAATATTATGACTTTTAAAACAAATATTTTATTATTTACAACACCTTTTCATGACATATTTAATATATTTTTTAATTATTATATTTTTAGAAATTTTCTGTGATATTATTTACGTTTTTAAGACATTTTTGTCAATCATTTTTTCATTATTAGCAGTATACTACTATAGAAATGTATATATAGAAACCTCAAAATCAATATCACTTTGAGTTTATGCTATGCTTTACCTCACAGAACACAGGAGTTTCTGGTTAAATGCTGACTCCAGTGAGCTAGGTTGTGTTATTGTGATATTTTCGACAACAACGCAAAATAAATTACATATCTAGTCAGCGGTAAACCAGCAACTTCTTTGCCATGTTAAGATAAATTACAGTTTTTGTCAATGGTAACTTATATTTGTTGTACGTCATAGCAGTCTTATTCTGTTTCAGCTAGTTTTAAAGGTCACCTATCATGCTATTTTTTTAGGCAATAGCATAGGTCTCAGATATATAAAAAACATGTCTATGAAGTGTTTTGCTCAAAATACCAAACAATTTGATTTAAAAAAAGGAGGGGGCTGAGTTCATGTGGGACCCGGCAGCTACTGTCTAAACTAAATACTGCCGTGATGAAACGCCATATCATGGATTATCAAGGATTATCTCTGAAACAGTATGGAGCTCAAAGGCTTTCTCTCTTGCCGGTTATACCACAAGGTGAGTTCCTTTTTTATTTCCTGCTTCTTCTCTCCAGTACAGCTTAGCTCTGAGTGTTAGCAATGCTAATGTAAACACCGACCATATTATGTCCAAAACAGCCGGGCATTGTTTCTGATGGCAACGTTTCTGATTGGGCCGTGGGTGTAAAGCCAGCCTACATTTCCGATATTACGTGATATCGGACGCAAATCTGGATCAGCTCCGTTGTTCCCCCGTTTTTAGAGATTTGGGTACATATTCATGTATAAAAGACGTACAAAGGTGCATTTTGCATGATAGGTCCCCTTTAATGTTTAACGCTCTTGTTGTTTTTGTCCTTTTTGATAAACATACATCTTTCTATAGGACTGCCCCCTCTTCAATTATGTGTTTGCTATTTTGGTCATAGTCCACTAAGATTGATGTTGTCAATTAGATTTACTAATTTGTTTTTTTCACACTGAATGACTTAATCCCATACATTTAATCAGCCGATCTTTAATAAAAACAAGATTTATAGTGGAATTTTCCCCTACAAATAATCCCTAACAACTAAACTGAAAATAAGTTGGCAAACCTGCACGGTTGAATTGACATTTTATACACTTAGCATGTGGTTTCTTTTATCTTTGACTTCACACTTTATCAAATGTACAAAGTCCTGTGTAAGCGTAACATACCAAGATGTGTATCTATAAATACTTTATTGGAAATAACCAGAGCACTCCTCTTACTGCCAAAAAGCCACAACAATTTGCTCTTTAAAGAAACGCACATTTACTTAACAACACGGAACATATTCTTGGAAGCAAACAAGCACGTAAGTGAACTATTTCTGCAGTCTACTGGCAGTCAGAAGTGTGTCCTTCAATGCTGCAGGAATTTATCTTACATTCTTAGTGCATGACTTCAAAACTACCACAGTAAATAAAGCAAAGAAAATATGGCCCACACAAACTAATCAATTACCCAGTTAGGTAGGAATGTATGAGCTGAGATAGACAACAGCAAGATAACGTTTGGATGTTTTGAAGCAGGGTTGTTTGTGGTTTTCTCTCCAAAGTTGGTGTACTACCTACCTAAAATAAATGTAATCTGTAGCTTATTACATGGCCACATACAAAATAAACCTACAACACAATTGATTTAAAAATGATTGTATGTTTTCCATTATTGTGTATAAACGGCTGGAACTGATGCGCATACTGTGTTCCTTTTAGTGTCTACTTCCTGTCTGTCTGTCTGTCTGTCTGTCTGTCTTCTTCTGCTCTTCCCTTTGGTGTTTACTTCCTGTCTGTCTTCTTCTACTGTTCCCTTTGGTGTTTACAACCTGTCTGTCTTCTTCTGCTTTTTCCGTGAACTTCACTTTTTCCTGCGGATTGATATGACTGCACATAGTTCCTGGATCCTCCTTAGCAACGGTCTGCTCTCCTTAGCAACAGTCTGTTAGCGAAAAATAGCAGAGCTGTGGAATGTCCAAATCGACCAATCAGCATTGAGTATTCTACAAAGCTTTGTAATAAATTAAATTAACCACCTCATGGAGTAAGTTCACATCACATCTTGCACTGAGACTGCTTTTACATCTATAGCAAACGTTATAATTTGGGGAATGTTATTTTAAAATGATTTGCTCTAACTTTGTAAAGTCTATACTTTTAAATAAAGATCAATATTGCTATAAGTAGTTTTCAGTTGTGTTTTAGATTTTGTTCTGATCGAGTGCGTGCATTGTTTTCATGCACCTCATGCATTTCGGTGACAACATTCAAGGGAAGGAATGTTTTTATATATCCGGAAGTGGGTCATTAATTTCAGGGAAGCGAGGTTGTGATGAATAAATAACATTGTGAGTGTTTTTCCTCAAAATTCGTTACCGTATGTCGCTCTGGTGTATGCATTATTTATCATAACCTGCTAACAGGAATATCACAATGTTCAGAAAGGAAACATTGGTTACCATTTAGGGAAGTATTTCCAGTCATGACTGTTTTCCCGTTAAAAGTCAAGAGTTCAACAAGTTCCTCGAAATAGTGACATTGTTTAAAATATGCCAGCGTGACAACACATACTTATTGATGGATGTGGACCTAAACATATTGGAAACTATTGAGATTTACTGTAAACAGCAGGAAGCTACCAATGTACTGCTGTGTTATTACATTTTCTTTGACATAATGTTTTTTTAGAGACAGGTTGCTGTTTTTAGAAACCATCAGATATTGAAATAATGGCTCCACATCTTTCTCATTGTTCCTGCAGAGTGGAGAGGCGTTACGTGGAGAAGTTCTGGAAGGAGGTGAGGGTGGGAGACTTCATCCGGCTGCGCTGTAACGAGATCCTCCCCGCCGACGTCCTGCTGCTCAGCTCCAGCGACCCGGACCGCCTCTGTCACATCGAGACGGCCACGCTGGACGGAGAGACCAACCTGAAGCAGAGGCAGGTGGTGCGCAGCTTCCTGGACCTGGTGAGACCCTTTACAGCATCAAATAAGAGAACCGTGCTGGGAGAAATCCTGATTAATTGTATTAACCCATGTCACAAACTGTTCTCTCTCTTAACCTACTGGTAGGAGATACAGAAGCTTTAAAGGTCACCTATTATGCAAAATCCTCTTCTTCATGTCTCATCTACATCAACATGTGTCCCCTCTGTGGAAAGAGACTCAAAGATTCTCTCTCTCTTTGTCCTGATCCATTTATATAAAAACCTGTCTGAAAATAAGCTGATCAGATTTTGGTATGATGTCATAACGATGTTTTTCTCTTGTGTAACCATTAGCCAATCACCAACCAAGGTAACCCCCCCCCCACCTTATCACCTGAATCTCCTCCTAGAGCACCATTGAGTTCTTTTCAACCAAATATCTCTCAGACGGGCGTGGGGAGGGGCTCCTTATTTTCATCTAAAGCAGGGGTGTCAAACTCAATTTCATCGCGGGCCACATTAGCATTATGGTTGCACTCAAAGGGCCGGTTGTCACTTTAAGACGATATAAATATATAAAATAATGTATTATATTACATTATTGCCTCTGCATTGGATTATTATCAGATAGGGTAATAACTTCAGAAATAACAGATGCATTGTGGGACATGTTGCTTATTGGCAATGTGCTTCTGTAAAACGGCATGTAACCGTATAATAATAATAATTATATATATTATAAGAATATTATATTCTTTGCAAGCTCTTGCGGGACAGGGATTTGGCCCCCTTGAGTTTGACACCCCTGATCTAAAGTAACAGACAGAATCAGCACTTTTGAAACAGGGCTGAAACAGAGGGGATTATGGGTAATGCTGCAATGATCTGTTTGGTTATTTGGAAATTAGCAGCTGTTCTGTTTGTTTTTTGTTTTCAGGATTGTGATTTCGACCCCCTGAAGTACAACGGCATCATTGAATGTGAAAAACCAAACAACGACCTGAACAGATTCAGAGGCTACATGTGAGAACTCTCTCTGCTTCATCTTAATTCAAATTTCACTGTCAATTTGAGTAAATGTCGAGTAAGTTATCCTCCAGAATGGAAATAATGTGAAACTGTGGTTTGTTTACCAGAAGCCAGAAAGTCTCCAACTTATAATTATGACTTAAAGCTTTTCCAAGTCAGGATTAGGATTTGACTTCTTGGGATGTGGTTTGCCCGTCTTGACCGCGCTATAGATGTATGTGGTTCATCGTGACCAGAATATAGTGGAGCTGTAGTTCGTAGAAGTCTATGAGAGAAAAGCAAAACAACAACTGAACTGTCTTAGCAATTTAATCATGTACACAAAGGAGATTGATTAGAAGCCTTCAACTTAATATACCAAAATGGAGAAGTGAAAGCCTATTTTAAACTAGACGTATGGTAACTGAAAGGGCTTTAACTATGAAAGGCGGGGCTTGATATCTCTATCTGCAGTTTTGTTTTAACCTTTTATTTATCTGTCTCCTGTGAGAAAATGCAATGCCTAATTACTCGAGTACCGCTTTACAAACCTGGATACCACTTAGTATGAGCTGGCACTTTTACATCTATAGAAATTAAGTTATTTGTAAAACTTGTTCACTTTTTCGACTATTTTAAAATGTATTTTCATTGTCTAACAACTTGATGGGGTCAACAAGACCACAATGCTACATTTTTACACTTTGGTTAAAACAAAGAAGGTGAAACATTTAAATAAGTGAGCAGATTGTGCTACCTTCATACAGAGCCAGGCTAGCTGCTTCCCCTTTGATTTCAGTCTTGATGCTAAGCTAAGCTAACCGCGTTCTCACCATCGCCTTGTAATCATACAGACATGAGAGTTGTATCTATCTTCATATCAAATCCTCTGCAATAAAACCAGAGTACATTTCCTGAAAATATTTCTGGACATGTTTATCAGTAGGTGGCATCATGTTTTGAGAGCTGGGTTAATCCAAAGGGAACTTTTCATCGTGTCTCCCGAAACAACGTCTTCTTGGCTTACAGTCGCTCTCACATGTTCCTGACAGTTATATTTTACTCAGAAGAAGACCATATGCTGCAGGTTTTATGTTGCCAGGTTGCAGCCGAGCACAGGGCACAGCAGCGGGGTTAAAGGGGGGGGCAGTTATCACAGCAGTGTTTTATTACATTAAGGCCGATGTCACTGAGTGTAATTTCAGGTGTGTGTGTGTGTGTGTGTGTGTGTGTGTGTGTGTGTGTGTGTGTGTGTGTGTGTGTGTGTGTGTCATTGTGTGTGTGTGTGTGTGTGTGTCATTGTGTGTGTGTGTGTCATTGTGTGTGTGTGTGTGTGTGTCATTGTGTGCGTGTGACAGTCATTTAATTTGTTTTTATTACATACAGCAAACTCTTTCACGTGTCTCTTTTTCACTTTCATTATTTAAACGGTTATAACTTTTAGCCCTCTATTTTAACCATTATTATAATATAATCCTTTCCCGTTTCTAATTATTATTTTTAGCCAATGTAACATATTTATTTAATGTGCTCATGCAATATTTTAAGCTCTTTATTAAAGTAGTTTTTCTTTTCTTTAGCTATTTATTTTTGACTGTTTATCCATATCTTAAGATACTTATTTTTAATCTAATTATTTAAATTGTTCATGGGCTTTATTTTTGTCTATTTAAATTGTTTGTCCATTACTTTAAGCTAATTATTTAAACAATTGTTCCATTATTTATAACATCATTATTGAAATTGAGATGTGTGTGAAGTACGGCAGAAGTCCAAGCACTACTTGGGAAAGAATTGCTTTTAAGTAATTGCTTTAAACGCTACCCTCTGGGGTTGTTGTGTCAAGATACTCTTCCAGTTGTTGTGCTTTTAAATTCCTAAAACAAATCAATGTATTGGTATTTCCTCCTCAGAGTCCATCGCAGTGGCCGGAGAGATGCACTTTACAAAGAGAACCTGCTGCTGAGAGGCTGCACCATCAGAAACACAGAGGAGGCCGTGGGGATCATTATTTACGCAGGTCAGCTCCACCCCCAGAGTAACCTCGTCTCAGACTGTCTCTCCACTCGTTTGACCTCCGACCTCACGAACCATTTGTCTCTACAGGTCACGAAACCAAAGCCATGCTTAACAACAACGGGCCGCGATACAAACGCAGCAAACTGGAGCGTCAGATGAACGTGCACGTGTTCTGGTGCGTCATCATCCTGCTGGTCATGTGCCTGTTCACTGCGATCGGTAAGAAACCCTCCAGAGATATTTTTAAGTAGGGCTGCACGAAAATACCAACGCCTTCCATGACTATTCAAACCCCTGAAGGCAGCATCTCCCTGGTTCCCTCCTCAAAAAGCCAATGGGATTTTTCAATTGGACTTTGTTTACTTCCAGAACATAGTGACATAACTATGTAACACTGATGCTCCTATTGGCTAGCGCTTCAACACATTGTACGTGATAGGCTAAGGGGCGGGACATCTCTAAGTGGTTGACTAATCACAACAGAACCGGACAGCTAACCAATCAGAGCAGACTAGGCTCTGGTTTCAGACAGAGGGTGAAAAGAGGTGCTGCAGCACAGACAGTATGAGAAGAATAAAGAGCTTTTTGAACATTAAAGCATGGAGACATGTCCCAGTAGAGACACTACATACTGATATACACCTGAACATCAGCAGGAGAGGACTCTTTAAAGTAGAGACACCACATACTGATATACACCTGAACATCAGCAGGAGAGGACTCTTTAAAGTAGAGACACTACATACTGATATACACCTGAACATCAGCAGGAGAGGACTCTTTAAAGTAGAGACACTACATACTGATATACACCTGAACATCAGCAGGAGAGGACTCTTTAAAGTAGAGACACTACATACTGATATACACCTGAACATCAGCAGGAGAGGACTCTTTAAAGTAGAGACACTACATACTGATATACACCTGAACATCAGCAGGAGAGGACTCTTTAAAGTAGAGACACTACATACTGATATACACCTGAACATCAGCAGGAGAGGACT
>NW_011359490.1:0-2764 GCF_000735185.1 Notothenia coriiceps
GTTTTAAATATACCGTGACCTCTTTAAATGTTAGCTGGACTTGGCTGTTTTTAATCAAGTTTATCAACATTCATTAGTGAATCATGAATAATAGAAATTAAATTTAAAACTGTACATGCCATCATGAATTGACACTATCCTCATGTAGTATTTGATCCAATGTCCAGTCTCGGTGGAAAAGACAATACGAAGGATAATGACAGTCTCTCCTGAAATGAACATTGTATTATGACATTTAATTTGACTTTTGAAATGGGCCCAACATAAATATTTTGTCATTCTGGGGCTGTGTACTGCTCCTCTGTGTGTTGTTTTCAGTGAACACGTTGGCCTGTCCCCAGTTAACTGTGATTCACATTTGTTTACAAGTTCATTTAAAAAGATTTCACCCCTATTTTTACAGTACTGACCAGATTTACTGTATGAAGATTTTCCTGAGAATCAGCAAATGTTGATTTATAAGTGGACTTGAGGTATAAAATGTTGGTATACTTAAGTAATGCTGTGCAGCATTGTGGAAACTGTTTACCTCATTTACTGTACATCTAAGAACATGGGGAGACATTTGAGATGAACAGACTTTTTATTTTCCTGTGTTAGTTTTTTTGTCCTTTTTTTCTGTATTTGCACCTGTTTTATTATTTTGTCAGTAAACTGCTGGTTGCTGTAACTGTTACTGTATCTCTATTCTGTGTGATGCCATGTCTAATAGGAAAGCCCTTTGTTTAATTAATGAAGGTGGATAGAAAAATGTGTAGATAAATAATTATGCTATGAAGGAGTGGCTGTTATTTGCTTTTTAACTGGTGTAACAATCATCAACTATGTGACTTTTTAATAAAAGGGTGCCAAGACCAAGGCCAAAAAGTCTCATAGGCTCATGCACATGTTTTATCAGCAAAGTAAAGGTCTGAAATATACATTCATTGACAAAGAAAGACTCAATCAACTGTATACTTGTTAAATATAACCAAATACAGCTTCAAAAACAGGCGGATAATTGAAACTGTAGAGAAGGTTACCTTCTTTGATTTATTTTCATAAATGTTTTTGAATAAGTATTATAAACGTTATGGTTTTACAGCCTACGTAAAGTCCACCTACTGTAGGACTCTACGCAAAGTCCACCTACTGTAGGACTCTACGTAAAGTCCACCTACTGTAGGACTCAACGCATGGCTTCATGAGCATCCGTAGTATTACACAATACACATGATGTTATCAGTCATGAGACCTAACACCAAGTCATGGGATGTCCTTTGAGAAAATTCCATTTTCCATTACTCATATGTTCCATTCAATTCAAACTTTGACCACTGTCGTCTTCCTTACCAAACCTGTTAAATGACAGCCTTTTATTCATTATGGATAATGGAAACATATTTATTTTCTTAAAGCTCCTATAATAAATGAAACTTTAATTTCACTTAGAAATGCTACAATTATTTGACTATCAGGTCCTTCACACGTTCCCATGGACTACGGCAAGTGTATTACATATTTTGTTCTTTACAATCAGCAAATGATGGCCTCCCTTAAGCCAGCTTATTCAAAAGACATAATGAATTTTCAATAAATAATTAACATCTTTGAAGAGACAGAAAGCTGACAACATTTTAAATCTCAACCCACACGAAGAAATAGTTTTAAGATAACACTGTGCAGTGTGAATAGCACTGTACAAAAGACATACAGAAATAAATCTATCAAATACAATTTAGAGTAAACTGAGATCAAAATATATCTACAAAGTCATAGTGTTTAAGCAGTTCCTCATTCTAGTAGGAAGTAAAATTAGGAAAGTATAGCATTTCAACATTTATTTAGCAATGTGTGATTTGGTTGCGAGTGGTAGGTTAAGCAAAGTAACAATGGGGAAACCTCTTAGCACATAAGTAACTGTAATTATTATCCTTAATATTAGTATTTAAACTAACCTCCTCTTAACTAAAAAGGATGTCTTTCTGTCATGAAAACCTCGCTAAATATAATAAACAAACACTGAGATTATCCGGTTGTGTATTAACTACATGATAATTAACTTGTGATGGTCAAGCTGATGTCAGAGCCACACCTCTGAGCTGGATTGTAAAGCAGCATTACAGCTTTAAAAGGTTGGGTGACTCCCACTTGAACCGACCCACTTCAACAAACCCTCTCTACACACTTCCCCTCTCACTCTGAACCAACACATGGAAATGGAGGGCCAAGTGGAAAGCCAGAAGAGACGCGGAGTGAGCAAAGAAGATTTAATATGTAAGATAAACCATATTTTCTTTTACTGTCTTTTCTTCTGAGTTTAAATGTTTCACACTTGTGTTTAATTATTAATTTTTAAGTGAACCAAAACCAAAACCAAAACCAAAACCAGACTTGTTTAAGGCTTAAATCAACGAAGGGGTTGTTTGTCTTTCCCTGAAGCATGAGTTGAATGCCGATGTCATTATATTGTTAGCTATGTAAGCAGCAGTGTATTGTATGTGCGATGCATACATTGGAGCTGTGCGAGGCAGGGGCAAAGTAGAACTCCATCGTCATAGAAACATAAATCACATGTCACCAAGATAAGAGTTACAAAAGCATGTGACTGAGTGTTTATGTGTGCTACCCTTCAATTGTGTGTGTATGTGTGTGTGTGTGTGTGTGTGGGGTGTGTGTGTGTGGTGTGTGTGTGTGTGTGTGTGTGTGTGTGTGTGTGTGTGTGTGTGTGTGTGTGTGTGTGTGTGTGTGTGTGTGTGTGTGTAGCCATATGTGATGTTAGTCC
>NW_011359491.1:0-1846 GCF_000735185.1 Notothenia coriiceps
CACACACACACACACACACACACACACACACACACACACACACACACACACACACACACACACACACACACACACACACACACACTGCCCTAGGGAGGCATTACCATTTAGAGTAGGGGGAACTTTCCAACAGTGCTAGACGGGGCTTTGGCACATGTGTTCGCCACACTTTCTCCCACAAACGACATTTCCCCCGTCCGTCCCGATGCCAACAAACTATTAGCCAGAGTGCCATCCATCATGGAAGCTCTCCTGTTTTTTTGGACACCAAATTCACCCTCTCCATCTTCTGTCTGGAGGCAGATGTGTCTTCCCTGCAGAAACCCACATATGGGCATTTTTGCAATGACCTGTTGTTTTGTGCAGTAATTACTGAAGCATTGGGTCACGTGCTCATGCATTACAGTGAACATGTAGTTAGTTTCCAGTCGATCCCACTTGCACTCTACTGCTGCTGTAAGTAGTCGATGTGAATTAATTTATACGTCTACACCAACACACACTATTTACTACCGTTTGAGTACAGTGTCCAGCTATTTAAAAGATCTGTATAAGAAGATTTGCATACTTAATGTATATCATATCCTGCTTTATATAATGTAAATTGGTATTTCGACATGTCTATTTCCAATTTATTTCTATTTGAGATGTTTACATTTTAGAATTGTCTTTTAATTTCTTGTCTTTGATGCTGCGGCAACTCAAACATTTCCCACATTGGCATCAATAAAGTACATCTTATCTTAGGATTTGCAAAAGTATGTCAGTATGTATCTGCCATACTGGAAAGTGACACAGTTTCCAAAAAGATTTTCAAATTCCACACATAAGACTTTAGTCTGCAGACAGAATGATGAACGAGCTCTTCTCGTAGATTTCTGTTATGGGACTGTGGCTCTGCTCTCTGATTATCATACGGAATATTTTTCCCCCTGTCAGTTTTCATTTGTAATTCTGAGATGTGGTGTCTGTGTGTGTGACATATTTCCACTCTGTTGCCAAGCAGGAAACTGACACAAGCAGCCAGTAGAGCTCACTATGGTTCATTCATCCATGCTCATTTTCTGGGTTAATTTACTAATTAGACACCATGGGAAATTGGTCAGAATTAAACAATATGGAAAAAGAGGCCACAGCTTCAGAGCAGGCTATTGATAAATGACTCATTAATTATAGATTAAAAACAGTTTAGCGGATTTTAGCTGATGTTGGGCTATTTAAGGTCTTTGGTGCATTTTAGCCAATCACATCACAAAGAAACCCCTCCAGCATTCAGAGGATGCACATATTTACAGAGAGGGCAAAAGTAAACACATCCTTTACTCAAGTAGAAGTACAGATACTCTTTTTTAAAAATACTCTGGTGAAAGTAGAAGTACTGACTAAACTTCTTTACTCAAGTCAAAGTAAAGAACTTTGAAATGTACTTCAGTAAAAAGTACCCATAACTAGCAGCTGTTTTAAAGAGTACCTGACCTCCCTTTATATTAATAGAACAATAATGTCATTGTTAGCTAATGAATGTTTCCATGCTGAACAACGGCAACATGACAACGTTTCCATTGGTCCCTCTTCTTTAGAGAAGACCAGGAAATGATGGATACACGGATCGTGTTCAAATCAATAGGCACGCAATGACTCTAAATAATAATGATCACGCCACCAAACACACATTCAGACTAAAGGAACCAGCCTGTTTGGAAAATGAGAGAAGTAGAAAGTACAGGTATTTGAGTTCAACATGTAAGAAGTAGAAAGTACAGGTATTTGTGTTCAACATGTGAGAAGTAGAAAGTACAGGTATTTGTGTTCAACATGTAAGAAGTAGAAAGTACAAGTATTTGTG
>NW_011359492.1:0-6935 GCF_000735185.1 Notothenia coriiceps
AGTAGTCCCGGCGGTGTGAATGCGACATTATTGGTACTAACGGAACTAAAGAACCAAAGTACCAGGGAAAGTCCTGCGGTGTGAATGTGGCAAGCCCAAATCTGGCCCGTGACTTCATTTTTTGAAGAGCTTGCAAATAATATTATATGTTTATTATATGGTTACATGATGATTTACGGATCACGTTGCCCATAAACTACATGTCCCACGATGCATCTCAACTTTTTTCTCAGAATATGTTTTTTCTTTTAAATGTCTTTTTTTATTTATTTTTAAACTTTTTTTCCAGAATGTGGCTTTTCTTTTTAAATCATTTTGTGACATTTTCTCTGAAGATACTTGCAATTATTTGCCACAGACTTCTGCTTTCAGATGTAGTTAATTATGAAGTTATTACCCTATCTGATAATAATCCAATGCAGAGGAAATATTGTAAAATAATGCATTATTTTATAAATATATTATATATATTTATCTATGTATATTTATATTATCTTAAAGTTACCACCGGCCCTTTGAGTGCAACCATAATTTTAATGTGGCCCGCGATGAAATTGAGTTTGACACCCATGCATTAAAGCAACACTACTGCTTGTTTTGATTGACTTTTAGCCACATTTTGATGAGTCAACATCCAAGATGTTACATTTTGTGCCAACTTTTATGTCTATGTATACATCTATGTAGTTTAACAAATAATTGATCATTTCAGTGCAAAGTACGGAGCTTTGCTAATCCCTACTAACGAGCTGCCTGTTTTGTCAAACATTTTTTACATTGACTGAAATCAATGCTTGTCTCTAGGGGCTGAAGGGATCTCCAGGATCTTCAGGACGGCTCGGTCATCCCGGTTCTGCAGGACGGTCCGGGCTGACGGGAGATCCTGGACTACCGGGACAAGGTGAGTGACAGCGCACAGCGGGATCAAAAATATGCCTCTGAATTCATCTACGATACTTTGCCACAGGTTCACAATACCAATACAAATCATAATATAAAAAAGAAAGGATCATTAGACTTAATTAAGCAGATCACATTACACGTAGGGGTCATTAATTAGAAATTGTATAACACAAGTGAGTAATATCAGACAATGACATTTGTGTTTTTTGTTAATTAAGTGGAAATAGTCCAGTATTTCCCTAAAAATAAACACAGATCAGAACAAGAAACATCGGTTGTTGATGATTTTATTAACCCACATCTTGATTAACAATGTCTCTTGATCTTACTAAAGGGTTAAGTAAGTAAGGATTAAGGAAGTTAAATTAAGGAAGTAAGGATTGGATAGATGTTGCATTCAGGGACAAATGCTTTACACTAAACACCTGGTTTGCTTTTAAAGAATGAAAACAAAAATATAAGGAAGAGATTAGTGAGCAAGAACAAAAAAATACAGTTAAAAGAAAAAACTTAAATAATAAATGTTTGATTATTATGCTATGGTGTTGTACAGATCAGCTGTTGTTATTTGATCTGTTGTGTTGCAGTGTACGTGCTGCCGGGCCTGCAGGGAGACGCAGGAGAGGGAGGAGCTGCAGCGACATGCAACTGTTCAGAGGGAGAGAGACCTAAACCATCGATAGACAAGGTCCAGACGGTCAGTGACACACACACACACACACACACACACACACACACACACACACACACACACACACACACACACACACACACACACACACACACACACACACACACACACACACACACACACACACACACACACACGTACGACGTACGTACGTACGTACGTACGTACGTACGTACGTACGTACGTACGTACGTACTACGTACGTATACTATACTACTAGTACGTACTACACACACACACACACACACACACACACACACACACACACACACACACACACACACACACACACACTTGATGAAATATCAATTAGACAGTGGCTCATTTTGTGGTTTGTTGTTTAGTTGTGCAGAAAGAAACAAAGGTATTTTACTGGATATTGGCTTTTACATTACAATGGCACACTTTATTGAACAATGTTTCAAATACATCAGAAAAGGCACATCAAATCGGTGTTCATTAAATGAATTCAAACTAAGGGCATGGTTGACAAACAAAAAAATACATAAAAGAACCAAAAATCCAAAGACAAGTGATCAATCAGGAATCAAGTTGTGTAGAAAACTGTTTTTTTACATAAGTGCATTTTACGTATAGTTTTTTATTGTTTGTATAATAATATATAAAAAACATCTACACATGCATACCTGTAAGTATGGTCCTTTAAAAAATAAAAATAACTTATTCAGTGTGATATAACTGTATACTTAAGCCTCTAGCTTGTTATTTTAGATAGTTGTGGTGTGTACTTGTACTGGGACATATCATTATGTATTATTACTCCCTTACTGGACAAGCAAAACTGGTTCAGTACTTCCTTCTCTCAGGAGAAATCTGGAGTTTGTTTCTGGATTATTCAAAGTCATGTAGTTTAAATATTTCATGATGTACTCTCAATGAGCCTTTTTCATTTGATGAGAAAACAACAAAATGCTATTATGTTGTCAACTGAACAACTGGATTATTGGTGCAACCAATCAGGATCATGAATTTAACATGACTTCTTTTATCCTACGATGAAGATAATAACCTTCTGTCCTTTCTCTCTCTTCATAGTTGGTGATTCGTGTTCATCTGTCAGACGAGAGCTCGAAGACGATGATGGTGGACGAGAGACAGACAGTCAGACAGGTAAACATCGCTTAGAGATGTCCCGCCCCTTAGCCTGTCACGTACAATGTGTTGGAGCGCTAGCCAATAGAAGCGCTAGTGTTCCAAAAAACCCGGAAGTGAACTCCTTTCGGTTCCTTCGCCAAAAATGCAATTTCTCCATAGGATTTTGGAAAATAGCTGGAAATAAGGTCTGTGGTTGAGACACATTGAAGAGACGGATCACGTTTTGTTCAGCCGGATAATATCCACATGTCTACCTACTTTTATAATTTTCTAATCATAAATCTAGTCGCCAGAAGCAAAATGCTAACGTTATGCTATAAAGGAACTACAGCAGGGTCGCTGCTTCAACGTCACGCCAACTTAAGATCCATATTCAGAACTACAGATTCTAAATGGTACGAGTTGAAGCGTTTGTTTGAACAGTTTGCAGGAGGCAGGGACTTGCTTTCAAGCAGAACACGGGGAAAAACAAACTTAGCGGAGTGTTTACGTGTTCGGTGTAATGACGTACAACGGCCTCGATAACTTCTGTAGTCCTATTCAGCCACTTGGTAACAACCATCGTTTTTCAGACACGTGAACTCTTCAGAGATCACCAGCGGGGTCACTGCTGATGGATTTAATGTCGTAGAACAAAACGTGATCGGTCTCTTCAATGTGTCTCAACCACAGACCTTAGTTCAGATATTTTCCAACATCCTATGAAGAGATTGCATTGCTTTTTGACGAAGGAAGCGGAAGTGGTAAAATGCTAACTTACTTCCGGGTTTTAGGACGCGTCACTGTGGACCGATGGAATAGTTGTATTATTAATATGTGGATTATTACTACGAGCTGCATTGGTAGTGATGTCATTCGATGTTGTAGTCGTACATCTGTCTTTGCAGTTGCATAAGCAGACGCCGTAAAAACTTAATTAACTGTAAAAGTAGCTGTAGTTTCATGTTTTGCTTTATAATAGATTTTTTTTCTCTTTCACAGTTTTCTGTCATTCTTTTTCGCCTCTTTTTTCTTCTTGTTGCTTCGGCTGTGAAAACACTTTGTAAACCCTGTATTTCAAGATGCTTTGTTGATAAAGGTATTATTCATATGAGATGTCATCAGTAGGGACAGATGTCGTGAAGGCTCACTGTCTCTTCTGTTGTTCAGGTTTTGGACAGTTTGTTGGAGAAATCGCACTGCGGTTTCAGTCCAGACTGGTCCCTGGTGGAGACCATCAACGAGCTGCAGATGGGTGAGCACACACACACACACACACACACACACACACTGAGCAGCACTTACGTGTTTATGAAGATATGTGCATGTACAGTCCATGAGTGATGAATAGAGATATTTATATCACTGGCCCAGAGTGAGTAGAGGTTAATGTGAAACAGATGGCATACTTCAGATGATTAAATTAATAATTAATCTAAATGTAACTGGATTAACTAGCTTTAGGCGGGATTGACGTAACTGATCTGTTTATGTCTGCACTATTACAACACATTTCCTTCAATCAATCCCATTTTATTTATACTGTACAGCAAATATAACAAATCACACATTGGTCTCAGGGTGCTTTGTAATCTGCACAGCATAAGACCCCCTCTGTCATTTAGAGCCATGCTCAAACTCCCAATTGTGTGAAATATGTTGAGTGTAGAAATGTAAGAATGTATTGAAATAACAATATATACATTCAAAATTGATGTCAGAGAGCTTTCATGTGCCGCCAAAACGTGTGTGTGTCGAGGAAAGGTCATAGTTGAGTCAATTTGTTTGTTACATTATGCGGCACAGATATTCACCCAGAAAGACGTAGTAGACACACACACACACACACACACACACCCCTTGGGGTGGTGTCTTCTGCGTTTGCCAGCACACACTGTACAACATGCTTCAAGTCCACTTAACACTGTTTGACACATACACACAAACGCTCACACACACATTGACGCACACACACACTTGCACGCGCACACACACACACACACACACACTGTACAACATGCTTCAAGTCCACTTAACACTGTTTGACACATACACACACACTTACACGCACGCACACACACACACACACACGCACGCACGCACACGCACACACAGTCTATATATAGGTCCGGTTCAGTGATGTGTGTGATCTAACCTACATCTTGAGGGCTTCTGCTGAACAGACAGTCAGCGTTTTGAAAGAGAGTGAGAAGGTGCAGGGTTGCTAACCTCATTTCCTCATTTACACTCACTCACATACATACACACACACACACACACACACACACACACACACACACACACACACACACACACACACACACACACACACACACATTACACACACTCCACCTGGGTTCCTAAAAAACCTGGGATTAGGGCCAGCATTTGTCCTGAGGAAGATTTAAATTGGAACCTCTGATCATTATGGAATAACTCTTTCACTGCACACACACACACACACACACACACACACGCACACGCACACACACCAGCAACACCAGTACCCTGCTGAGTGCCCTTGGGCAATACACTGACTCTCTCTGACCTCTCATTCCCTTTGGGAAATGACAGAATGGAACATAGAAATGATGATCTTAACAAGAAGAGCCATTTAGTAGTAGTATAAACAGTATTAACCGTTATGTTGGTAATAATTATTCATTTCCAAATGACCAACACATGAATCAAAACAATGTTTGTTCCTCATGATTGCTCTGCTATTAACCAGTGTATGTATTATGTCTCAGTATTGTAATGCTATTAAAGTGTTAGCGCTATATACTATGAGGAACATGTATGATAAGTATCATCGTTGAATTTCGTAATAACTCAAATACTTGCGATAAAAAAAAACAATATTAAAATGTGCTTTCTGCATTATGTTGCTTTAGGTAGTCTGCCAAAACACACGAATGTGTTCAAGTAAAAGATAAAGGACATTATTTCAATATTCCTTTAAATTAAAAAATCTAACACTGAACAGAACACAAAATGCACAAATGAAAAAGAATAATAGTTACATTTCAAAGTGCTGTTTTCTCAAAACTATCTAAAAACATCTCAATAATTCTCTTTTTTTATCATGTGTAACACCTAGAGAAAAAATAATCATTTTTTTAATCCTAATAACGGTACCGTGTTGATGTGAAATCTGTGGCAATTCTATGTAGCCGGACATATTACTTAAAATAATATGATACTTAGGATTATCATAAACCTGTGTGTGAACGCTCAGGTACATTAGAGTCATTGTTAGGAGTGAAACCACATCTTACCTAAACTTGAAGAACACACACGTTGCCCCAAAATTAAAAAAGCACTTTGTGTTAGTGAGGTCAACAGATCTGTCCGTAAATCTGGGTCACAGCTGAATGGTTTGGTCCGGTCCTCAGAGGACGGTGTTTTATTTTAGGGCAGCAGACCGCCACGCGCCATATCCTGCATGGGTGGTAAGGCCCAAAAGTCCAACCAAACATCATTTACAACATTTTTTCGAACATAAAACAATAATATCATACGTAAACTTTTCTTTTTTTGCTAAAAACTGTAGTTATCATAACAAAAAGAACAACTTCAAATGAGAATTTATAGTTAAAAGATGACTTGTGGTATCCGCTGTTTCCTCTTTTCAAATTGAAAGTTTAGAGACGTCCTCACACAGCAAAAGGATCAGGGAAATGATCTTTAATCCAAAACTTCAAAGGGCCCAAAGTTATATCTGTGGATTGTCGAATGTTAAGTATTTAGTGTCAAATTCGTTATATATACGACAGGGTTCATGTGGTAGCAGTTTGAGTTTTTCTCTTGGTGTTATTCTTTTGGATATTCAAACATCAACCGAGTTTGGACCCCTTCAAGGACACAATAAAACCAGTAAATGACAGCATCGTCTTTTGTCAAAGTGAAAATAACAGGCTGTATTTTCTGATTATCTTTGATTTGCCCTTAATCAACCCAAAATGAACTAAAACCTGTGATCCCCTGTGTGCAGAGCGGATCTTCGAGGACCATGAGAACCTGGTGGAGAACCTTCTGAACTGGACCAGAGACAGCCAGAACCGCCTGATGTTCATCGAACGCATCGAGAAGTACGCCGTGTTCAAAAACCCCCAGGTGAGATCCACACACACACACACACACACACACACACACACACACACACACACACACCCCTTGGGGTGGTGTCTTCTGCGTTTGCCAGCACACACTGTACAACATGCTTCAAGGGCTTCTGCTGAACAGA
>NW_011359493.1:0-6254 GCF_000735185.1 Notothenia coriiceps
CAAAGTAGTAACATTGTATAAAGATACATAAAGTGAAAACTGGATACAAAATACCACAATCAATTACAAATTAAATTACAATTTCAAGAATCTGCAAATAAGGTGGTCTGTCCCATAGGTCTGTCCTCATGAGCAATGTAAACAACATTGTATCATTTAGATACCGAAAGTACAATATATTGAACACTGTGCTGCTGTCACTTTCCCCCTAATGATAACCTGAGATGGTGAATTATAACTCACAATGAAAATTGTTCAGGAAAGTGGGTATAGAGTAGACATGTAGAACTAGATAAGCTTATGATAAGCCAGCCTTGTCTACTTATTAAGGAAAAGTGGGAGGTTCTTTTTAATGAGCAGTAGCTTCTCTGCTTTATCAGCCATAAGTCTGTTCCTCTTCTCATCAAGCACATGAGAGGCAGCGCTGAACAGTCTCTCGCTGTCAGTGCTTGTGATTTGATCTTACTCCGCATATTTGTCCGGGTGTTTTGATTTCAAGTGGTGGAGTAATCCCGAAGTGGTGAAAGTCTTTGCAGTTACACCCCCTCGAGAAATGTCAGCTGAACACGTTTTACAAATCGCAATCCGCGCCTCTTTCTCTGATATTTTTAAATATCTCCAAGCGCCAGACATGTTGGCTGTGAGCCAGCCGCGAGCATGGTCGCGCGCCGTGCTTGTCGCCGCGTTTTGATTACGTCATCACAACAACACGTTAGCTTACCAACGTAACCCTGTTCCCTGACATTCGGTGATATTTTTTCGGTGCTAGAACCCTTTCGGCCGAAAGCCGAAAGGGCCTTTTTAACCATTTTCGGCCGATAATTTTCGGCGGCCGAATATTCGGTGCATCCCTAGAAAAAAGACTGAAGTGCAAACCACAACAACACGTTAGTTTACCAACGTAACCCTGTTCTCTGACATTCGGTGATATTTTTTCGGTGCTAGGGCCTTTTTAACCATTTTCGGACGATAATTTTCGGCGGCCAAATATTCGGTGCATCCCTATCAAAAACCTACTGCTCACTTACAAAGCCCTACATAACCTATGTGTTTCATTTGTGTCCACTTGACTGTCTCCTCCATGATTTCCTGTTTGTGTTTTTATCATGTTCTGTTGCCTATTAGCGTTTTATTTTTTACCAAATTGTACGGTGTCCTTGGGTGTCATGAAAGGCGCCTAAAATAAAATGTATTATTATTCACACCACAGAGAGACGGCCACCTGAACGCTTCAAAGTCATCGTGACTAAAACTGTTATTACTAATTATTTATGTATTTTCCATCCCTCTTCAACGGGGCCGGGTCACGGAGGTAGCAGTTCCAGCAGAGAGCCCCAAACTTCTGACAATTCCAATGAGCCCCCAGGCCAGCGTGGAGATATAATCCCTCCCCCTGGTCCTGGGTCTGCCCCTCGGTCTCCTCCCAGCTGCCTGGATCCCCTCCCTAGGATGGCAGCCAGGTAGCAGTCTTAACCAAACTACCTCAGCTCCTTTCAACGCGAAGGAGCAGCGCTATTGTTCATTTAATATAATAGACATTGAACAATTAATCAAAAAGTTACTGATATGGCAATATGCCTATGCAATTTTTTAATTGCAGGAGGTATATTTGTTTGAAAAATGCATTTTTTATTAAATATTGTCTCTTGCGGAGAATTTCTTGGCCTGAAGCATTGTTCTCTACAGACTGAATCGTCTTTGTTTGTTACAGATCCCCACGAAAATCACACTGTAATCATCCTAATGTGTATTTCATCCCAATGAAAGAATAATTAAGTGAAAGTGATCATTCCATCTAAAAGGGATTATTTGAAATTGTTTATCTTTAGTTTAAAAATAAACAATGTACCTTTTTCTTAAACTGGTGATCACGTCTTGTATTTGAAATTTGAATCTGAGCAACATTAACGTAGCAACAGTTCCAAATGGAGAAAAAATAACAGTTTATTTACTTTATAGAGGTTCATTAGAGTTGTAATGTAGCATAAATACTCAAGTATTGTTCAAGTTACTCTGAGATGAACATAACTGCAGTACTTAATAATGCACTTAGTGACAGTGCAGCCTCTTCCGCTCACATTATAATGCCAAACACATAATGTATTACATGTCCTAGGGCCTGACTTCCTAAGAACTTGAAAGCTGTTTATTAGTGTGAATGCTGTTTACATTATTCACACAAACTACACATTCATTCACTACTACTTACATTTCATATCTAACTTCTTCAGCCTACTTTCTGCTACAGAAACCATTCAACTATTACATTATTCAGCTATTTCAGGACACTGTGGCTATACATTTTATTGTTTATACCTTTTTTAAACCTTTTCTTTTAAATATTAGCTATTTTTCCTACTCTTCCAGTTTAACATTTCACTTTCAAGTTTTCAACAAAGTCATTGCAATGCATATGAGCTGTAACAATTTTGATTCAAATCATTTCAGTTTTCTGCATTTCTCCGCTAAGTTCAGCAACACACATACTTGGTTTCTGTAGCTAAAAGCAGCTACCATTCAGCTACTAACATATTCAGCTTTTTCTGCATTTTCAGCTAAATTCAGCCACACATGTTCACAGTTTACAGCATTCACACGCATTTTCAGCAGGAAATGCATTTTCTAGTTATCATTGTTGATTCCAGGGAAAACCGTCAGGAAGCTCAGACTATCAATTTACACCGCTGTGCTTGTGACACATTGACAAAACAGAGAAAACTAAACATGGCTCGACAAACCAGCTCAACGGCCTGTATTTTTTACAAAATATCATATAAAGTATACCAACCAAAAGCACATACACAAAAAAAAACAACACTTTGATTTAACTTTGAAAAGGCAGTCACATAAAATATAAACAGTAATCTAGGAAAGTTTCGATGTATAATGTTTCACAAATCAGGCTAAAATTGTTGCACTCAGTGTTCAAGAGCATTCAATCCATTTGGATAAAAGCTTCAGCTAGAAGCCTAAATCTAAAGTGACTTTGTTCAAACATGACCAGACAGATCCACAGGGACCCGGGGGCCACAGACAGCTGAGCTCATACTGTTTGTTGTGATACCGACTAAAACCCTGCTAATCTGATGCAAGACTCTGGACAGAACAGGTGGTCCCCTACTCAATACAGGAGCTAATAATGTTTATGTTGTGTGTGTGTGTGTGTGTGTGTGTGTGTGTGTGTGTGTGTGTGTGTGTGTGGTCGAACTAATTAGATACCATCAGCTAATAGACATGGGGAAACAACGTAAACCCTGACCCTGCTTGTCATGTTTCTAGAGAGCAATCTTAGCACAACATCCTATGAATAACCTATGTATAAGTGCCAAAAGAAACATTTTTGCACAAACCTATATTTATTAAGTCAATTTTGATAGCACAATGAAATTGCTTTAGAATGATGAGACCATCAGCGTTTTCATTTGTTCCCTATAACCTCAACCTGAAGACCGCCTGCTGATAAAAGTGAAGGAGCTCTAATTAGCACCGATGCTAGCAGCGACATCAACGGCTCGAGCTTAAAGCGTGCTGTCTTAAAAGATTGACCAGCTATTCTAATGTCACAAGCAAGCCCCAAGAAACGGTGGTGACGAAACGGTGGTACAACAACACCGCTGTCAGTCATGGGACACCATTGGAAACAAAAAGCTTTTTCCCATTGACTTATATTGAGATAGAGACATAAAATGTGCTAAAAGCTGAATCAATTTTCCCTCCATTTATTTGACTGAGCTGAGATCCACCATGGCTTCGGGAAGATACAAGTACACATGCTCTATGGGCCAGAAGTGGCTAAATGATCTGGGTATTTTTGTTCTCGAGTCAGGCCGTTTTGGCTCCATGCGCCACCGAGCAAATGAACGTGGCCGCCGCTCCAACGCCATATCCAGTTCTCGTTAAACATCTATGGTCACAAGCCAGCTATATATGTACGTATTATTCACTATAAACTATCTTATCTCAATCTGTGATTTACATTGAAAGTTACCCATTACACACACAATATGTAGTTTTTTGCCTCTAGCAATCTCTAAAAAAATAACTATTTTATAACATTTAAAAAATGAAACTGCCTTTTCAAGTGGAGAAAATAATCCAACAGTTTCTCAGAATTTGCAAAATGCACGATAATCCAAATCTCTGTTGTCAAATTGAATGCTTACTATGTTATAAAAAGGACATGTTTCAAAACGCTATCACAAAGCTGATGCAAGCATTGATGTAGTATAACCTATATGTGTCATTGTAAAGTTGACAACAGTTATTAGACTGTTAGACCCTAACTACAGAGGCACCCTCTTATGTCTACAGAATGCACTCACCCACGTAGCCGTTGTTCTGTTGTCAGGCACCACCCAGCCTTGAGGTTATTATACTGTTAATGGACCGAATAGAAAAGCAGCACAGACTGCACCTCCTCATTGTGAGCAGCTCAATGTTCCTTCTTTTTAGAGAAGAGGTCAAGCAAACATCCTCTGTGAGAACATTTGGTCCTCGTAGAAGGACCGCACATTCGATTTTACGACGTATTTAGTGCATTATAATGATGCATAAAAAAAGGACCTTAAGCCCCCCCAACACAAATTAGAAATGTACTTCCTTTTTTTAATTCAGAGAGGCCATGACCTCTTTCAACATCCAACAGTGATTCACACAAGTGTTAACAGTGACACCGGAGACCTGCTAAGTACAGCTGTAGAAAGGTAATGAGATGTTAGCGGAGATGAGGTTTCCAGTGTTTTCAAAACTGAAACATCGTCAGTTAACGTCCAAACTCTTAACTCTTAAACATGCCGATAAAGTAGCTCTCTTTCTATCATACTTAACTGAAAAACTGACAAGGAACTAATGCATAAATATAATTTTGACAAGATCATCTTAAATATGTTCAGCAATGAGCAAACTGGACTCATCTCTTGCCATGCAATCATAAGATGGCAATCTTAAACACTTATAGTTTCCTAGATAAGTGTTGTCTAATGTATTTATATTTTATTTAGCTAACATTAAATGTTTACACAGAAAACAAACGTGTAGCTTTACGAATATTAGCTGACTAGGGATGTGTCAAACACAAGATGATGTTGTATTGTATATTGTAAGATATGTGGTGAAAAATGGTTCCTTAATTTACTTAAAGGTTACCTTCATGCAAAATAATCACTCGTAATGTGCGTTCAAGCTCACTTCTCTCTTTAAATGAATGGGTTAAGCTGGAGCTATTCTCCTTAAGGGGTGGGGCAGTGCCAAAAGCACATGAGCAAAGCTGGAGGAAATGACTTTCTTTCTAAATTGTCGTAATAGTTTGCTATAAAGCATCTTGGCCACAGCTAAAGGGTGTGTCATTGTAGGACTAAAGCAAAGTATTTCACTTGATGTTTTTACAGTTCATCTTGAAAGTGATCTCTTGATAGTGATCTCTATTGAATCGTTGTTAAAGAGGACATATGCTGCTGACTTTCAGTTTTATATTTGTATTGTGTGCCTCTATTGTGACATGTTACACGCTTTCATATTCAAAAAGCCATTTACTTCTCTCATACTGCCTGTGCTGCAGCTCCTCTTTTCACCCTCTGTCTGAAACCAGAGCCCAGTCTGCTCTGATTGGTTAGCTAGCCGGCTCTGTTGTGATTGGTCAACCACTTTGAGATGTCCCGCCCCTTAGCCTGCTATCACGTGCAATGTGTTTGAGCACTAGCCAATAGAATCGTGAGTGTAAGATAATGTGCGGGAGAGAAACTCCCTCTGGAGGCGTGTGGCGCAGTGGGTTAGTGCGCTGATCTTTGAATCAGAGGATAGCAAGTTTGAGTCCCACTGCAGTCAGCATGGCGTTGTGTCCCTGGGCAAGACACTTCACCCCACATTGCTCCTGTGGGGATTGCCCACAGTATTGAGTATGTGAGTCGCTTTGCATAAAAGCGTCTAACAAGACGCATAACATGTAATGTAACGGAGGGAACTTTGGGATTTTAGCCTTTGCAGACCATTTACACAGAAAGAAACGTTTATAACACACTACAGCAGGGGTCAGCAACCTTTCTGATATGAAGTGCCATTACAAATTGTTTTTTTTATCAGCGTGCCGACGATCGTGAATTATCAAGGGGGGGGGGGAGCTCGACGCTCGTGAACTGTCAACAGGAGGGTGGGAGGAGCCTCGCTGCGGGGAAGCAGTGTGTGGACCTGTAAGCGCATGACATTTAAATAATTGGTTTAAACGGCATAATAATAAGGACGATCGGCCGGTCCTTGAT
>NW_011359494.1:0-7293 GCF_000735185.1 Notothenia coriiceps
TGTTGATAATAATAAACAGGAATTATATTTGCAAAGTAGCCTACTTTGTCTCCAAAAAAAAAAAGTTTCACTCCTGTCGGTTGGGGGGGGGGCCTCATCTCATCTCACAATGTCGCTTGGAGCCCCAAATTGGCCAGGGGCGGCCCTGCTCAGGGCTTCTTAATATTTAACAACCATTTTTAGTTAAACGAAACACAACTCTAACGCCAAGCCTCTGAATTAGCACTAAGCAAAAAAATGCTAACGCACTTAGCACAGAACTCACGGCAGAAATACTTTATTACTTATCGGATCTGCACAAACATAACTAGCAAGCTGAGTTTCCACAGATTATAGGGGTATAAGTATCATCACTTAGTGATCAAAACTTGCGGCAGGGGAAGCGAACCCAGACAACACACAACGTAGCTTTACGGGACCAAAACGGAAAATAAGTCTTACCGCTGCTGTTTTCTGATCAAAAATTGTGTTCGATGGAATTAAAACGCATAAAACTCTGCTGAAGGTTAATCCAATGTCTCTGTATCACTTTGAAATGATCTGATAATCCATCATTCAACTTTTGTCAAAAACTGAGATTTCATATTAGCTGTTATTAGCACTATTAGAGCGACAACCCAGCTTCCGGTTTTGGGCATTCTGGCTACGCATCACTCTATTCACCAATGGGTAATGTTTAGATGGATTTAGGAACTTCCCCTCGATTCTATTGGCTCTAACGGTTCAAAAGAGATGTCAATCATCAAAATCGACCGATTGGTTCCAGAGATATGGAAAATCCACCCAAATGACCCCAGAAGTTATTTTATTTTCTTCTAAATCTCTCTAAAAAGGTCAAATGTCACTTGTTTTGCATCAATCTTGATACAGGGTACTTATTATATGTTGTAGTTTGGATTCCTAAAGCTTTTAGTCTACTATCCCATCATTCAAGGGTGGTTTTCCCTATAAGTAATTGTTTATTTTTGGACGGACACTATAATAATTTTTTTTTTACTATGTTCAATCTGAATTTACTTAAAAAAAAATGGATATCTCTATTGATTCTGACTCTTCTACATCCAACTCACAGGTGTAACCTTGCTTTGAGAAAAAAGATTATTCATTTACCCCTTTTAGAAGTGGGCCTCAGGTACCTCACCTCACCAGAGAAGTTTGTGTCAGATGTACACTTTGCACACAGGGTCTCTAAGGTCCAACAGGCAGTTCATCTGCTGAGTTTACAACAAGAGAAATAGCTTATCTCTATAAATTAAGGGGACGGGGACTCTGCAGCCTCTACAGGCCCCTAGCATGGCTTTTGGCTTTTAGCTGACCCATCCGTCGCTTTGTTACACCATCATGAAGCTTCTGAGGAAGAGACAGGTAATTAGATACTGAGCCTATGATTCACAAACTGTGGCACAGGATGTACTGTACACACTCATGCACGCACGCACGCACGCACGCACGCACGCACGCACGCACGCACACACACACACACACACATTTTCTAGCTTCCAGGCTCCTTCCTTTCCACCTCCAACCCTCATCTCCCTCCATAATTAGATTGGGCTGCTCCAAAGAGAAATACATTTGCCAGGTAGCTTTTTTTTTATCTGTCGTTCCAAGGAGTGTCTTCAGTGGCTCTGGTGATTCATTAGCTGGATTCACCTCACCACTCCCACACCTTATCACAAATTGCTGGGAGCAGGTTAACACTAAATGTCTAATTGACATAATATTTATGCATTTCCACCAGTCAGCCTGAGAGCCTGGCTCGCCCAACAGCTGTGACGTAGCAAGACGCAGCGCAGGAACACTAGACACATGTTTTTCATGCATACTTTCTTTCTACGTGACATCCAGGTTTTCATATACATCGTCTCCAAATGTTTTTAAATGTCTTTGAAAGATATCTCTGATATTTCTGGAACTCAAATAACTTTTTGAGATGAAGGCGGGACAGCCCAGAAAATCACTGGGGTTACTACTTCTACATTAATGATGATTAGCTCGGGCCAGAAATTCCCCACCAAATAATTACAGAGCCAGATAAAATATTTATTTCCACCAAGATTTCCACTGAATTAGTGGTTTTATGTGTGGCATCTTGCATCCTGTAATTGATGATTAATGATCTTTTAGTAATCACTGTGGTTAAATGCCTGTGCATGTGTGTGTGAGGGCATCAAGCTGACCAACATTAAGGCCCTCCTAATGTTTTTTAGGACAAACCATTGCATCTGTTTTCAAGCGGGGATAGAATGTGCTGAGAATGCACATCTATTTCTCAGCATTGTTATTAAGATTCAAACAGCGACTCAGTCTGGACCACCAGCTCCAGCGTTCAGTCTGTACGTGGTATTTGTTAAAAAACGAGAGCCTTCAGGGGGGGGGGGACAGTCGGAAGTTCTGCAGTAGAATTGCACATTATGTTGTGGAGCTTGTGTTTGTGCTCGGCCTCATGTGTTCCTCATGATGGAGCCAGCAGTGGAGAGGAAGTTGAAGAGATAAAGCAGGAAGGTTTGACATTCTGGGCTGTCTGCTGCTCTGCACAGATCCTGTATGGATTCATGCGTAAAAGTTAATTTGAGTTTGTGTATCTCAGAGATATGCACTGGAGACATGTTGCATTCACACACTGCTGGTCTAGCGTGTTTCTGCTCAACTCCAAAGAGTGGTAGATCTGCTCTTTGATGCGACTCGCTTGCATTTTTCAACAAAAACACATATTTATACCAACAGCAACCAGCCAGCCAGCCTGTCAGCCATCTTTGCCTCCATGGGGTTGCTGCAGAGGCCTTGTAGCCAGCAGATGGTTTCCAGGAACAGTGGCTTTGTCATCAGCCAGTAGTGGGTGACAGGGTCCGGATCCAGAGCTGGTTCCCCTCCACAGTTTGTGGGGCGGGGATGGGGCCTGGAGAGGGGGGCCCTGGAGGGGTGGTTAATCGAATTTCTCGCTGTCCAGCACTCAAGCGCATCCCGCTGTGAGGGATTATGCCCCACAAACTCTTGTTGCCTGCCAAAAACTCTATTTATCAGTTCACCGAGGCAATTTCAAATGCACCTTTAAAAGCCCCAACAGTGGCGTGCTGCTCCTTATCCATTCAGCTGTGTTAATCTGGTCAGGAGGTGTGCACCCCATGTTGGTCGGATCTCTATTTCAGGATTCCTCCACAGTCATTGTATTTTTTTGGTTTTCGCTTGTAATAGGTGAAATAAATCTGCCAATAGAACAAGTGAAAATTAGCTTGGTAAGATTTCTTGAAATAAGATGGGATATTTAGAGGAATCAGATTTTGTTATTAGCCGGGAAAACATATTTTTAAGGGATTTGAACAGGATCAGGAAATGTTGTGTCATAAATAGGTCTGAAATTGTCAAAAGTTTTCTGATGTTAGTTGGTGACTTTCGTATAAAATGTTTTTCTAAAATCAAGTAACATTTATTATTGAAACAAGACGATCCATCTTTAACAAACGCCACAGCAGCTGAAAACCTTCTGACATCTGAGATAAAACTCAAAATAAGATGTTTTCAAGATTCAGGAGTCTCAAGACCCTTTATCTCACTGCACTGTTACTTCTTAAGTTATAAGGTCAAGTGTATCAAGTGTGTGACATATTCTGAATAGATATTAGACAAATAAACTCTGCAAGATTTCAAAGAGGGGATAGCAATAGTCTTTCCATAGGAATTAGATTTATCCATTGTTTCTTTCTTTCAATTACAAAAGTCACTCAAGAAAATTCTGATTTTTGTGTGATCCTCTTTTGTTTTTGTTTCATGACCCATCAAACTATTGTCTTCGGCTAGGAATGAAGCAATATCTGTAATAATGTGTTGGTAAGCAATACGGTTGTACCCGAATATTCGACTATTCGAATATTCGTTCGTCGGCCAACTATTCGGGTTTCAATTTCATTATTCGGATATTCGTTTTTTTATTTATTTAAAATAAAAACAATTTTTTTCATAAATGTATGCCATCAATAAAGGCGAATTTCCATATTCTTATACTATATTTATTAGGGCTGTCAAGTTAACGCATTAATAACGCGTTAACGCAAAAAAAGAATTAACGCAACTAATTATTTTAACGCGATTAACGCATGTGTATTTTTTTTCCTCGGCCGCCACGTAGTTTCAGAGCGCATCGAGTTTAAAATACCATCTACAAGCTGATGCTGACAGCCCCGCTCCTGCCACCCGCTTGTGGCAGACCACACTTCCACGCTCACCGGGAGGCACCGACTGGCCATCGGGAGGACCGGGAGGGTGTGTATATGTGTGGCGCGAGAGAGAGACCTTACGTGTATTGTTGTTGTTGTTGTTAGCATCTGGTGCTAGCTAGCTGCGCTAACGGATATAAGGAGCTGTTTAAATTAAAACAGAGGAGCGACATTTCGCCTCACCGAGCACTTGACTTTATGCGGGTAGCCAGACAGTGGGACATTGTACAAAAAGTCAGCACACTCAGCACGGATAGTGCGCGCAACATGATTGCAGCGTCCAAGCAGCTCGCGTTCGAGCATATGCCTTGAGTTGCACATACAGTAGCTCCAACGATCCATCACACACACACACAAACACACACACACACGCACGCACGCACGCATACACACGCATACACACGCCATTTGTATTGTATTATTGTATGATAGAGGTTCCAGGTTGAATTGAGGCGAATATTTGTAATGTTCAGAGGTTGTTGTGTTTAATATTCATGAGAATATTTGTCATTGTTCAAATGATAATAAACATTTGCATAAAGCATATTTGTCCACTCATATGTTGATAAGAGTATTCAAAAATTGAAAAATATTCCTCTAAGGTACATTTAGAACAGATAAAAATGTGCGATTATTTTGCGATTAATCGCGATTAACTATGGACAATCATGCGATTAATCGTGATTAAATATTTTAATCGACTGACAGCACTAATATTTATACTTTTGAATTTCTCCGTTAAAATGTGGAAATATATACAATCTCAGCCTGTGCTCCTGACATCGCGTTCACTCACAGTCACGAACTCAAACGGCACGCTTTACCTCGCTTCACCTCGTTTCACACACCTGAACACAAAATGCCGAAGACTTCAGCTGTGCGGGACCATTTTAAATTGGACGACGGTAAGAAGAAGGCAGTGTGCCAAATATGCGACAAGAAACTGGCCTACCACGGTGGCACAACAACTCTGAAAAGTCACCTGGATGCTGTAAGTAGTAGCCTAGCTTAGCTTAGCTGTTGTCAAGTTGCCATGATGAAGCTGCTTTATCCGCCGTTTAAACAGTAACGTTACACATGATAAAAACGTGCACTTACTTTGCTTGGAAAATAGTTGCAAGCAAGCAACCAAATTGTTTTTTTACATTAGTTTTTCAATTTTATCCGAGTAATGTGGGAACATCTGGGGCTAAGCTAATTATTGGCATACAGTTTGTTCATTTATTTTTCGTTCTTCATTTATTTAGATACTGTTTACTGTATCGGTAACAAGTATTACACTGTTAGGCCTGCTGTTATGGCTATGTTATTAAAAGTATTGTTGTTATAACAGAAATATGTGTTTTGTATATTTGTTTGACTCTTCAGGTTGTAAAACGTTATAGACGGAATTTGGAACCAGATTTGGTCACGGGCGCTGCACTGCGGCTGGGTTAAATGGAGAGGACACATTTAGTTTTAATGTATGCGAGTACTGAGACAATAAATAAATATAAATCGTAAAAGTATGCTCTTTCTGCGCTTCTGCTTAACAGCGTGTTGTCAGGTGTCTCGGATTCGGAGCGTGTTATGAAACCTTTTGGAAGAAAAAAAATGTATTAAAAAATAAATAAATCTCTCTGCACCGAATATTCTGATATATATATATATATATATATATATATATATATCTGATATATATATTGCTGATTACTACCGAAAAATGGTATTCGGGACAGCCCTAGTAAGCAGTTCCCACCTGAACACGACTGCATGGTATAAAGAGAGAGAGAGAGAACCTAGAGGAAGAACTGTTCAGGAAGGCCAGTGTAAGTGTAAGGGCCTGGGTGACACAGTAGCTGATGATACTCTTAGATATATTTTAAATACTACCAAGCACCATTTAAAATACTATCAAAAACAAAACACTTGAAGGCTTTCCTTTTTAATATAATATGTTCCATGGCACTGTAAATGCAGGGGTCTAAGGGTCTACAAAAGAAAAAGAAAAGAAAGGAAGAAGCACTAAAATGCAACAGCCCAAATGGAAAACAAAGTGCCCTGAGGCTTTCAATACCCACTGGTTGGACTGTGCTGGACTGTTTTGAACTTTAAAAGACAATAAACAATGTTAGCTGCAGGTGTGTTTGTGCGGGGTTAAAGGAAGCCCAGCACAGAGACTGATGTGGAGAGCATTGATTCACTAATGCCCGCCTCTTAATGAAGGGGTTTGTGTGCTTCTGGGCTCAAAGGCATAGTACTACTGACCCGAAGGTTAACTCTTTGGCAAGGCAGAGGAGAGCAGCGTGCCCAGAGGTGATCGATTCACAATCACTCATCTGCTTGGCCCTTATCTTCCACTCCAACAGCAGCTCAAGCATGCATTTGATTTGTCCTTCCCTCTCCCCTTTCACATCACTATTTTGTCCTTGTTGTTCAGCTCTATGCAAAGCATATGTGACCCGCTCTATCGAAATCAGTCGGAAGTCGCAACGGCTCATTTCAAAATAAACGTGGATTTGCATAAAAAACTGTTTTTCGGGTTCGGTGTTTGTTTGATTTTAAACAAACAAAGTCTTGGCTTTCAGAATATGAAACTTTTATTTCCAAACTCACACGATAAATACATTCTTTAAGCTTGTAAAGGGAAGATGACAGGCAATCTGCTCTTCCGCAGCACCACTCCCCCTCCCTCCGGCTGACATTATGAATTTAAGCGTAGAGTAATCATAAATAACACGGCAGGGTCCGTTACAGTTTGTTTTCATCTGATTTCAATTAAAACAAAGTCTTGGCTTTCAGAATATTAAACTTGTTTCGGCAAATTCAGATGATAAATACAACTTTGAAGCTTGTAACGGCATAATTACAAGCGGAGAACGGAGTAACTTAACGTCACAGCAGGCATAACAGCCGGTGTTTCTCGTGAGGGTTTCCCCCGGGAAACAAACGCAATACACACAAACGCAAAATTACACAAACACACACACACGTATACACACACACACACACACTCGCGAGCTTCTCCCAGACCAGCAATCCAAACGAAAATATCTTCCCTCCGTACTATTTTTATCATTTGCTAATAACCAATCAGATC
>NW_011359495.1:0-4801 GCF_000735185.1 Notothenia coriiceps
TTATTGTTCTATTAATATAAAGGGAGGTCAGGTACTCTTTAAAACAGCTGCTAGTTATGGGTACTTTTTACTGAAGTACATTTCAAAGCCTCTTTACTTTTATTTGAGTAAATAAGTTTAGTCAGTACTTCTACTTTCAGCAGAGTACCACGAGTATCTGTACTTGAGTAAAGGATGTGTGTACTCTCACCATCTCTGCCCAAGTAACAACCTCCATATTGCAATGTAGTACAGTACACACTTTCAAGCACTGGTGCAACCATGTAACTTCCCACAAAGGACTCCATCACCGCAGTGACATGTCACATTAATCAACACCAGAGCCACGTCCTGTACCATTCACATTTTCTGTCCAATGCTCTCAGCGAACCCACTCACCTCTAACCCCACTGTACGGCACATTGTGATGCATTTAATAAGAAGTGACAAGGAATTTCAGGCCTCTACTAAAACTGGGGGTCCGACTGTGAAACATGAAACGTTCCCCAAACTGTACCGGGGTTAACCTCTAAGGTCCCGATGAGATGTTGGCTGATAGAACAACAATCTCCTGTATTCCTAGAAAGAGAATGCATTAATAGAAACAAGAGTGTCTATGAGGTGACGTTCCTCTCTATAATTCACCAGAGGCTAGAACACACCCCTTCACTACAACTCTCTATTATTATATACAATCTCAACCTCCTGAGCTTCTGTAAACACTTTCTAGTTCTTCCAGTATTCGGATCCCTTTCACTGCTTCGCCTGACTAAATAAACAGAGTGTTGGCTGCAACGGATTTTCTGTCTTCTCCTTTAGGTCAAATCAGGTTCTTCCAGATGCAGCTGAGCACGGTTTTTGGCTCGGGAATAGCCGGACAGTTTTTTCTGTCAAATGAGAGTGGGAGAGTTTTGTTAACGGGGTAGGATGAGGACAAAGAAAGATTCCTGGTTTACATTCAATATTTCAGACAGTTTTGTGTGTGTGTGTTTAGCTTTCTATTATCTGGAAACCTGACGACACAGGAATGAATTCTAAATCCTGGAAATTAGTTTGATTTTCAATAGACGCCTGTAAGAATTTCTTACACAAGCTTAAGAGATGTTAACGTTTTGTTCTACGTCTCAAAATACGTCAGTAACTGGTGAATTTAAAAACAGCGATTGCTAACAAGTGTCTAAATGAGACGACTAAACGTCATCACGCCCAACATTAGCCGCCTTTAGCTTACTTTAGCTTCGGTCTACAAAAACACTTCATTCCTGCACCACTTTATTTTGTCTGATGGATATGGAGGGCGGCTCAGAGGATGACGTAGTTCTTGGCTTCATCCCATTGGCCCTGGAAAAGAAGATAAGACTGACAATGTTTGGAAACAGGATTAATCAATAATGTCCTTGTTAGTTTGAATCATATTTGGTGAAAGACGGGTCTGGTTTATTCCAGATTTAGCAAAGACAACCAGTAAGACACAAGGCGCCTGTGTAACATCTGAGGTAACACAAACACATCAAAATAGAGAATATTTATAGTGGAAACAGCAAGTGAGTCTTGAAATAATGACAGCCACAACTGTACAAACATCACACAGAAAAATGTGTCTGCTGGGGAAATCATGCTGACTGTTCCTCTAAAAACTCACGGGAAATAACCCATGCTGCAAATTCATAGCAAATATGTCCCGCCATGTTTATTCAGGTGCTCAAAAATCACTAGAGGGAAAGGAGGATTTGTGTCGGGGTCAAGGAGTGACCTCTGAGGAGTGAAAACAGGGTTGTTGAGAAAATAAGATCAGAAGATCAGGAAGTAGAGCTTCCTCTGGGAGTGC
Organism: Notothenia coriiceps; assembly: GCF_000735185.1. Lineage (NCBI taxonomy): Eukaryota > Metazoa > Chordata > Actinopteri > Perciformes > Nototheniidae > Notothenia > Notothenia coriiceps. The sequence continues at coordinate 1,808 of NW_011359495.1, forward strand.
TTCTGCTGTCTACAGTAAATATTTCGGAGTAGTTCAACCAATGCATATGTTTTTCTATAAAATAATGAAAAGCATTCTACATTTAGATCCTTAGCATTATGGTGTTGTTGAAAAAGGATTCTAGTTAGCAAGCTAGCATTGATATCCAGATCCTTAGCTAAGGGCTAATGGTTGAAAATAGTTGAATAGTTTGTTAAAGTAATGGATAAACACTTGCAAAAAGGGCTAAAATAATTACTTACATTGTTGAATAGCTTCAAGGAATAGATAAGTTAAATTGAATATTTAAAAAAAGAAATCTGAAAGAAGCTAATGGAGAAATGGTTGAAGCAGACAACGTTAGCTTAAATTAGTCGACAGTTCAAACGGATCAACATTAAAGGGTGGCTAAAAGTATGAGATGCTTTGTGAAATAGCAGTAAGTAACTAATAGAAAGTTGACATAGTGCAGCTCAATTGAACAGTTTAAATAGTTATAGTTAAGATAAACGTATCAAAAATAGGGGGCTAATAATATTTGATGCTATGTGAAACAGCTGCAAGAAATGTATTGCTGAAATACTAAGCAATATTGAACACATAAAATAGTTAGCTGAGGGTAATATGGTTAAAACGTTAGCTTAACTAAAAATAAATGACAAAGTTGAAACAGTTAGCTAAAATAAAGGGTTACAAATGTTAAATAGTTAGCTAGAAGTTGTGAAATAGCTGCAAGTAGTTGATAAATTGTTTAAATAGTTGGCTAAATGAAACAGTTGAAACAGTTAGCCAAAGGTTATGGATATAGGGTTGAAAACATGAATTTAGCTAAACATTAGAGTTAAAAAAGCTAGCTTAAAGTAATGAATAAAATCTGCTAAAAACAGCATTCGCAGATGGATTCATGGTTGCAACAACTAGCTTATGCTAATAGTAGCATAAAATAAGAACATCCACATCACAGTTAATACTAGGGTTAAATAACATCCAGTTTAAAACGAAGGCAAATGTACACATGGCAGTGTTTATAAAAGGGTATTTAAGTCCATCAGACAGTGCTCTGAGGACACGTCTCAGGTAGTGGTTTTTAACATCTGAGAATGTGGACCTCCAAACAGACAAATCTTGGAAACAGGCGCCCCTGAACCCCCCCTCAGTTTCCTCACTTCCCGGACTCTCGGGGGATCATCATTATGCTATTGGATTCCAGAGTCACCCCGAGCCTAACTCTTATAAGGTTTGGAGGTCTACCTATAGCCAAAATATATAGTCTATAATAGTCTTAGAGCAGGAATACAAGTAAAAAATGACTACATTTATCGCACACATTAAGGCTGTGTAGCCTATTCATCTTTTTCTGATAACTAATGTAAATTATTTCCATAACATACCCTGATCCCCACTCTTATACGATTTGGAGGTCTACCTATCGCTTTTAAAACCTGTTTAGTAAAGTTTTGAAAGCCTTATAGCCAAAATATATAATAATAATAATACTACAAGGGTTTTGTACTGTATAGCGCTTTTCCAAATGCTCAAAGACGCTTTACATAAAATTAGAACAGAAACAAGACAATATATATAGTCTAATATATAGTCTTTATATAGTCTTCGAGCAGGAATACGAGTACAAAATGACTGAATTTCCTATAAAAACTACTTACTTTTACCTGAAACATGACAATGACTGGTAGAAAAATGATGGTTTGGTAGCAAATGTAAAAAAAAATATATATATCCTCATGTAAGCAGCTTCCTGTCGTCAGTAGGCCATCTAGTGTACAAATACAATGAGTGCACTTAGGTCACCTATTATGCAAAATCCTCTTCTTCATGTCTCTTCTACATCAACATGTGTCCCCTCTTCTTCATGTCTCTTCTACATCAGCATCTGTCCCCTCTTCTCCATGTCTCTTCTACATCACCATGTGTCCCCTCTTCTTCATGTCTCTTCTACATCAACATGTGTCCCCTCTTCTTCATGTCTCTTCTACATCAACATGTGTCCCCTCTTCTTCATGTCTCTTCTACATCAACATGTGTCCCCTCTTCTTCATGTCTCTTCTACATCAACATGTGTCCCCTCTTCTTCATGTCTCTTCTACATCAACATGTGTCCCCTCTTCTTCATGTCTCTTCTACATCAACATGTGTCCCCTCTTCTTCATGTCTCTTCTACATCAACATGTGTCCCCTCTTCTTCATGTCTCTTCTACATCAACATGTGTCCCCTCTTCTTCATGTCTCTTCTACATCAACATGTGTCCCCTCTTCTTCATGTCTCTTCTACATCAACATGTGTCCCCTCTTCTTCATGTCTCTTCTACATCAACATGTGTCCCCTCTTCTTCATGTCTCTTCTACATCAACATGTGTCCCCTCTGTGGAAAGAGACTCTGAAAGTTTCAGGAACAAAGATTCTCTCTCTCTTTGATGATCCATTTCTATAAAAACCTGTCTGAAAATGAGCTGATCAGATTTTGGCCACTTGATGATGTCTTAACGATGTGTTGTCTTGTGTAACCATTAGCCAATCAGCAACCAAGGTAACCCCCCCCCCCCCTTATCACCTGAACCTCCTCCTAGAGCACCATTGAGTTCTTTATATCCAAATGTCTCTCAGAGGGGCGTGGAGAGGGGCTCCTTATTTTCATCTAAAGTAACAGACAGAGAATCAGCACTTTGGAAACAGGGCTGAAACAGAGGGGATTATGGGTAATGCTGCAATGATCTGTTTGGTGTTTCAGCCAATCAGAGACAGGCTCTGGATATATCTGAGACCTGTGATATATTGATGAAAGAGAGGATAGCAGGGCACCTTTAAGTGTATATATATTATAATGTGCCATATATTGTAGTTTCTACGAGTAAAGTGGTCCACTGACCTGATGGGCGTCGGCCTCGGTGGAACCCGAGAGGATCGTCCAATCGCGGCGAGGCGGAGGATTTCTTCAGGTCGAACTGAGGAGCTGCAGACAGGAAGTGATGTCATTACACGTGTAGACAATGAGTGTG
>NW_011359496.1:0-5165 GCF_000735185.1 Notothenia coriiceps
AATCTATCAATCCTTTTATTTTGTTGTCCATATAGCCTTTCTGTTACCATTCAGATACCAATATATGCACGCCAGTCACGCTGAATACAAACAGGTTTAACACACACAGCTCATATTGACACGGCTTCTGCCGACACGGTTTGCTTCCGTCCCAAAACACCTGCACCTGATCACCCAGTGATTACATTTATACACACACACACAAGTGAATACTCTTGTGTAGAAAGTTGGAACTGCATCATTAATTAAACGTGCAGATAAAATACAAACGAAGACACGTGCATTATGGCTCTAACAACCTATATGACACTCTTTCAGGAACACCCCCAAAAGCATATTAAGGCCCCTTTAAATTTATTTGAAAGGAACATTGAAACGACTACAAAGACAAATATCACAAAGATACCAAATAGCTGCAAAGAGACACAAAGTGACAAAATGAATATTTATGGCGCATTTCCACTGCAGGGCCTTGCACGGCTTAGTACGGTATAGTTAGGCCTTGGTTGGCCAGGCTCACTTTATGCTGCGTTTCCATTACAGTTTAGTAGCTGGGGCAGAAACTATAGTAACGCAGTGTAGGCGGAGCCGCGACGTCATCTTCAGTGCGAACCACAGAAAACCAATATCAGCCGTTAGCTGTTAGCACTCAGAGCTCATAGCTCCTCATATCTGTTCAGAAACTAGACAAAAGTTAAACAAGTACAAACCACAGACTGTCTGTGTCATGGTGAATACAGTCGCTGGTTTATTCATGTCTTTATAGGCCGTTGTTGAGAGTGTGGACGGTCGGAGCATATACAACGTTAGCTTAGCCGATATCCATTCAGACAACACGCATTTTAAAAGGTTTTTCGCCTGCCGTCTTGTCTGCAGACTTGTCAAAGCATTAATTCATGGTTTTTACTAACCGGTATCAGTATTTTGTTACTTCGGCATCATTTTGAAACGTGTATTACAATTAAATCACGGTAAAATATGTTCATTTTGTTTTAGTTGTAGCCCCCTTGCCAGCGATTCTCTCTCTAGTTTAGCAAACTCAGCCCAGTGGTTGGCCCGGAAAGAACCTGTCTTTTGGAGGGCCAGAAAAACTGTGAAACAAAGGGTTCCCGCGGGGTCTTAAAAAGTATTACATTTGATAATCAGAATTTAAGGCCTTAGAAAGTCTTAAATATGATCAAAAAAATAAGAAAGGTCTTAAATATGATTTAGAAGGTCTTAAAAATGATCAGATTTGAAAGGCACTTCTGTGTAGCGATCGCGTCTAAATGTGTTTTGGGGGAAATGTCCGGGCTGCAAAGTAACCAGTACGGTAATAGCCTTTCAGTTCCCCCGAACAATTTGTATTGAAATAAATCAACATGGAACCAGTAATCACTAACTTTGTTTCGCCTGGCCCCTTATCGAAGAACACCCAGCTAGTAACCTAGCAACCAAGCTTCAGCTAGCTGCAGTCAGTAACGGCCTCTACACACGGCGGCGTGCGTTGCCGCGTCAACGCTTCTGCCCATTCACTTTGAATAGGGTGACGTCACGATTCGCCGAACTGCATTGTGGGAGCAAAGCGTAGCTTCTCTCGCGGTGCTCGCTGCAAAAGCAGAACCGCCTCGATGGAGGCGTCAGCCAATCAAATCCCGTTTATGCAAATCTGCCAGTACAAGCGCTAGCCAATCAAACTGCGTGTATGCTGGGAGAGCCAGACCGCAGTTTGTTTCCTCATATGCCAAAAAATGGAGGAGAAAATAATCATAGCGGTAGGGAATCACTCTGTGCTTTATGATCAGTCCCTGTTCACCTACCGGGATAAAAACCGGAGGAGCCAGGCATGGAGGGAGGTGGCAGAGACAGTGGGTGAAACTGGTAGGTTTTCATCTGTTTGGGGAGTTTATATCCAGTGTATTTCGTTTGAATGGACAGCTAGCAGGCATAGACAGTATTTAGCCAGCATGGAATGTTGCGTAAAATAGCACCATAGACATTAATGTCATAAATGTTCATCATATAAAGTGTGACATGTAAAACCTTTTATGCAATTGACAGGAGAGATTCATGTGATTGGTTGTTGGTCACGTTGCTCGCATAAACTCCCCAAGCTCAAGACACGCCAAGCGGCAGCGCACGCCGCCGTGTGTAGGGGCCGTTAGAAGCAGCTCTCCTAGCTTACAATATCCCTGTATGGTTTGGGTTTGATGATTTTTAAACCTACTTCTGGCAAGGTATGATTGTTTATTCTCACAGCTTAATGCTGACCATGTGGTCTACACTGTGGTGAGGCTCGCCCCCGCTTCAGAAATGTTTCAGTGTTTCTGCAGACTAAGAGCACAATAAGCAATCAGTTAAAACAGGTCTAAGCTAATCATAACAAATACTGCTCATTTCTGCTTTATACGGACGGGGGTGATAAGATGTAATGTCAGATCTAATGAGCCTTAGTGGTATCATGAAAGAATGATCTCTTTAATTGTCTTTTCCTGTCAGCCCCCTTTAAACACTCACTATGGATATGTAATATGGTTTCATTTTTAATTGGACTGAGATATGTGGATTCACTGTGTTATCTCTTTCCTCCCTTTGATGTACTTAAACCTCGATTATACTGCGGATATTAACAAGTTTTAAGAACTTCTAAAGCATTTCATAAATGTCATCTTCATCTTTAATATGATATCGAACCAAGAAATATATTTACTAATTTATCTGCATGAACTTCAAGGGCAGCAATTATTTTTTGGTAGTTACTTTATTTATGGCCCTAAAAGGAGTCGATTAATTGTTTGGTCTTATGTTTATTTTAGTAAGACAGTAAAACTGAGGAACTAAGTTCTTGGGACAATGTGTTCTCATTTTTACGGTATTTTTGCATTGTGGTGGTTGTAGTGACAGTAGAGGTGAATGTCCGGGAACCCTGTGGTCTTCATGAAGAAGACCCTTTAAGATTTGAATCAGCCTCTTAATCCACCACGATTCAGATCTATAACATATTGATCTGTGTTTGGCAGGCGCTCCACACACTGACGCTCATGATGGTGGTCAGCTGTCCAGCCGAGGCTGATCGTTGCACTGATCTTGTTGAGATTGTTCATCAGGATGTGACCGAGCAGGGTAAACCCACACGAGTAAATGTCAACGGACCTCAAGCAGGATTAAGGTTTGTAATAAGATGACTTGTTTTGGATCGATATCCTCGCTGCTCTAGTGTCCCTGAATGTGTGCCATGAACCACGATCGGTGACCTGAGTCTTTGCTTTAATCACGTGTAACGGAAATCAAACACGGCAGCAGCTACATGAGGTGGCAATTTAATCTGCTGTAAAGCTTTTGTAGCAAAAATTGCAAAATAAATTGCAGATATCCAGCAGACAATTCTTAAAGGTTTATAAAAATAATGTATCCCAATGCCCCATTTTTCTGTACACTTGTTCCCAGAAATTCAAAAGAACCCAAATATAATCCACTTCCTCCATCTAATATTAATTTTTCCGTTTTCCAACGTCCTGTTCCTGTTTGGCCACAGTTGACTAATCCTGGAAACCATCAGGATTGGAAAACAAAGACCAGATCATGTTAAAATACCTTAAATTAAACCTAAAAAATCACAATATAATTAAAAAATCATAAAGTATTTTACAAATACTGGATCAAGTAAACGTGCTTTAAAATGGACAGTGCCTATGCAATATACACATTTAGAAATATCTGCTGCATTAAGTGATGTGTGTCTTTGGTCTGGGATGATCAGGTAAAAAAGGGAATAAAAATGAAATGCACAACCAAATATATATTATTTTTTATTGTCATTCCCTTCCAAAATCTGGCTCCTAAATTAATGAATTACCCACAATGCTACTCGACCCATCTCTGTTATGCTAGTAGCATGAAATGTTTTCAAAGCTATAGTCTTCAGAGGTGCTCAACACTGATTTAAATGACATCACTTAATGTATTGTTTATTATTCCCCAAATACCTTTAAACTGAATTGAAAGTATTAAAATTGTCCCATATAATTCTTTAATTTAGATGACGGTGATTTTAGATACCGAATAACATGTTTTGATGTGTTATTGATTTAGGCTGTAGAAAAGGCCCCAAAGTTATAGTTATAGATATATACTATTTTATTATACAGAGTTGATACCTGTTAAGTTGTGCCTTCATAGTGGGGAGGGGCTAACCCACGTGTTACTGTAAATCCTAAACATCACTAAATGTATTAAGAATAACTTCACTGCTTTCTGATAATTACAGCTCTTTTGATAGTTCAATTCTTTTTGAGTGTTTGTTAGTTGAGGAGAAGACCAGGAATATATACATTTAGGCAGCAAGACTAAATCACACAGTCTTTCCACTACTTAATCATGAATAAATACAATAATTGAGTAACTAGATATTATGAGGGTAAAACAAGATATTAACATTCTAATAACAGTATTTTAGGGACTTTTTAAGGTGATGAGTTTTTTTCCAAAATAACATGTTCTTTTCCTCCGATGGGGTTTACAAAACGAGGACACTGCCAAAAAGTCTTTCCTGGTGGCTATGCAAGATCACCATGAAGACATCAATGTTGCAGCATCAGGGCTCATCCTCAACCCAGAGCTGCCATGGATTGGTGCATCCCCAGATGTTGTCGTGACCTGTGCTTGCCATGAGCCTGGCATTTTAGAAATTAAGTGTCCTTTCAGCGCTAAAGACCGCAATCTACTTGAATGCACAAAAGACTCGCGGTTCTGCCTGACCGTCCCTGAGGGAGGTGTGATGAGCCTAAAGCTCAATCACAGCTATATGTATCAAGTGCAGGCACAAATGCGTGTCGCAGAGGTAATGTTCTGTGATTTTGTTGTGTGGACACCTCAAGAACTTTTTAAACAGCGCATCATGTTTGATGGCGCATTTTTTGATGTTGCACATTCAAAGGTGGTAAACTTCATTAGAACGGGGATACTACCAGAGTTGTTGGGTAAATGGTTTACTGTGCCACGCTTCTCCCCCACTGCAACCTCTGACAAAACATCTGAGGGACATTAAGAAGCTGACAATAAATAAGCTCTTCTTGTCAGACACTGGTCTTTTTCTTTTGTCTTCATGGTCAGGTTTTTGGTTTACCATTAAGCTTACATATTCATACACTGTAGATTGTGCAATAAATAACTGTATCTAATACTTG
>NW_011359497.1:0-2552 GCF_000735185.1 Notothenia coriiceps
GGATAAATAAAGGTTTGAAATGAACGATTTACAGACCACTCTTTCCCAATGTAAGTCAATAGGAAAAAGTGTTTCCGGGCCCAGCTACCTAACGGAAGTGTAGTACCGCCGTTTGGCCACAACAAATATTTTCCTCAGAGTCCGGTGCACTTCCTGGGGGCTTGGGTAAAATGGCTCTGTGCTGACATGGCCGTTGTGTGGAGTTGTTATTTCTGGAGAGAGCCGTTGCGCCCGATTAGGCGGACCTGCTACCCTTGGCGCTGTGCACTCAAAGTTCAAATTATTTCAATTTTACCTTGTTACTGTTGACCTTTTGAAGTGCAACCAATCAGATGACAGGCAGGTGTGTGAAGGCAGCTTAAGGCATTCTTATTCTTTATCAATGAAGTTTGTTTCTGACTTTTTGGGACTAACTTTGGAAGCAGACCCACACCTTAACCCCCAGCTATAATCACCGGTAAGATTACCTATACTCTGTCAACACATCCGACCACCGTCCCTCTCACTTCCATTTTACTTTCTACCTCATACTTATCCACATCCCTCCATCCCTACATCTCTCCCACCTGTCATACCTTCATCATCAGCCCTCCAATCATCAACCCCTGCAACCCTATATCCATCAATCCCTCCCTCCTTCCCTTCATTCCCCGCTACCCATCTTTGTGTCTCATTCTGGTTATTTTAGAGTTTAGAGGGCCTGTAACCAGTTCCTGCTGACATGCACTCCCAGAGCAGCATTGCCAACAACATTGTTCCTTCACTTGTATCCAATCCCTTCGTCCATCCATTGAACAACATTCATTAAATCCTTAAATGACATGTTGTGTTGGTGTAGTCCTTGCTAGTGAATATGCATTTATCGTGAACTGTAAAGCTAACCTGGACACACAGCAGGAGATAATTCATTTAATGAAATGTTATTGCTTCCTCTATTTATAATTTTTCAAACATTAATGATGTTTCTTTAATTATTTTTTATTAAAAGCTAAACAGCCTATATAATACAATTAGCGCTGTGGGTGCAATAACAGCTTGGCTTTGTTTACATTGGACAACACAGATGCTAAAGGGGCAATGACCCAGCTTTAGTATTTGGCGCGTTGGAAGTGAAAACAGTTTGTCTGAACACTCTGGTAATACATCACAACCATAACTGTCGCAGGACTATCTTTGAAACAGTGATTTTATCTGCCTCTCTGAGGATAAGTGAAGCAGCTTTTGGATCCTTTCTCTCTCTTCATTTAGCTTGCAGCGGGAGAAGAGCCACAGAGATTTCTCTTGCCATGAGTTTTATGATGTCCTTTTTTCTGCAAATAGCAATAATGTAATTTGATGTCACTGTGTTGTAGGTTGAGCCAAGGGGCTACGGTCGATCATGTTTGCAAGCTTCTCGATGTCCAATACATTGGAATGTAGCCCAGTATCACACAACGACCTTGACTTTAAAGAAAAAGTAAATAAATGTTGCCTCTGATGTTGCCCTGCATTTAATATAAGTATACACCTATTTCTACGATAATGTACTGATGATTTTAAGGGAATTAAGATTATGATTTACCTTAATTAACCATGGCAGGAAGTGGGGTCAGAAATGGTCTATGCAGGTAGAACAGTGACGATATTTTTTTGTCTATTGAAACTCAATATACTCTTCTGCAACTACAGCATCCCAAATTATGAGCGATCTAATAACTTTTGTCTGAGACAACAGAGTAAATATAACAAAAATATCGGATATTTCACTGTCTTCATATTGGTTGTACTAATTGTCCTCCTATTGATGAGGCAGTCTATCTATGTATTGATCTGTCACCACCCGGATAAACACAAGCTATTTTTTCCTTTTCCGTTGATTGTGTTCTAAAAACAAACAGTGTATTTATTATGCAAGAAAGGTGATGCAATTTCTGTAGCATATTGCTTTTTTCTAATGAATGCTAGTCTCCAAACATCTAACTTTCCCTTGTAACTCTTTACAATGACCATGTGCCATCTAACCATAATTCAACACAGGTCATCTCACCTGTAGTCTGCATAACCCTGGTTATTAACCCTAACCCTAACCCTAACCCTTTATTTGAGCATTATTAAAATTACTTCAGATAAAGACTCTAAACATACCTGCTGCCTCCACGGTGTTTGTTAAAGACACTGTTAGCTTTATGCCAAGCTAGAAATCAAATCATCATTCCAGTAAGGGCAGAATATTTACATTATTGAACGCACAGATGGATACAAATGGTGGGAAAACATAATTGAACAAGGACTAGAGAGATGGAAGGACTTACAGCCTTACATCGCATCACCTCTAGTTATTGGTCAGATGATCATTTTAGTTAATACCTTAAACTAACCTTTAAAACCAATACTCAAAATGTCAACGGCGCTCTTTTTCTTCAGAAGCTTAGGAAAGCTATTGCAGTAAAATCATATGAGGAGACCTCACATTGCTGGAAAGCACATAAAATGAAAATACGACGAAGAAGGGGTCACAAAAGTCATTGGACCCTACAAACACACAGACACAGACACACACACACACACACACA
>NW_011359498.1:0-990 GCF_000735185.1 Notothenia coriiceps
GAAACACACACACACAGTCATGTACACATGCACACACATAACTGGTAAATTTCTTTAGTGTTTATAATTGTTATCTTTTGAACAAAATGTTGGGAAAATGTTGGCTATTGTTAAATGTTGAAATGTTTCATTGCCGGTCTATTCTGCTATATAATATATTTTATTTATTGTTTTTATTTTTGTGATGTATATTATTATTTTCAGTAATATATTGTATATATTAATGCTGTCAAAATTATTGCGTTAACGGCGGCAATTCATTTTTTGAATTAATTGCGTTAAAATATTTAATGCATGCGCAGAATGGCCCGCCCCATACATCCCACGAATGGCAGCGCCAGGGTATGGCTGGGGTAGGCTACACCCATACCAAGAAATGGCTTAGCCCCACCATGAATAATGATGTTAAAGTAAGCAAAATAAAGTCCGCCAACTCGCGCGGAGTAAATCACACAGACAGCAGTTAGTGAGATTGATTTCAGTAGCCACTTGTCTGGAAATACCGAAAACTAGAAACGGTTTTGAAAACTTTTGTCAAGTAGTGATCATCTTCTCAATAGAACATCTTTGATAATGTCTTCTGGCCAATCAGAATCAAGATAACGGCTAGGTGTTGTTGCAGGAAGTCCCGACGGAGAATACTTTTTGCTGTAGTACATCTCTATACATCGATACAACATTACGTGTTGATAGAAATCAACACGTAATGAAATAAGACCCCACGGTTTGATGATTGATAGGTGTTTGGGCTGTCTTTCATTTTGACACACAGAACAATGTTATAATAAACATACATACAAACTGTATGTTAAATGGATATATCCGCCTTCTTTCATTTATCTTTGCATTCCCACAACAATATAAATAAAGAAATGGCATATTTTGGACATAGTTAGAATCGTGATTAATCTGATTAATACATTTTTAAGCTGTGATTAATCTGATTAAAATGTTAATCGTTTGACAGCCCTACTTGAAATATGAGCAATC
>NW_011359499.1:0-5942 GCF_000735185.1 Notothenia coriiceps
CCAATTCGGGATGTTTTTGCATTGCAGCAGCATAAAAAGACATGGCGTTGTACAATAAAAAATGTAAAGACTAAAAATAAATGTTCCAAAATGTAAACATCTCAATAGAAATAAAATGGCATTTAAAAAAAAAAGTAGAAAATATACATGTTGAATTACAAATGTACAGTAACAAAATATAAAGCAGGATATGATATATACATATATATATGTACATTCGTACGAGTAATGGAATGTTAAATATTAGATTGAATATAAATGTAAAATGTACAGTGTGTGGAAGAAGTTAGCTGAAATAGTATGTTAGGAAGTTAGCTCTTTGTTAGCAGGTATTTTTGTTAAATGTCCATTAGCCTTTAAATTAATTGGTGCTTTTAGGGACCAAGGACTCATCTCAATCATCTTTCCAGCTCTCAGATAAAACCATAAATTGAGTTTTATATTGTACAATTTTGGGCATTACAGGTTAAACCACATCCCTGCGAATCTGTCTGTATGGCGTTTCAAACGTTAGAGTATTTTATTTGATCTTTTAGCCCAACATTAGCCGCCTTTAGCTTAGCGGTGGTGACGTGAAGTCATGTGACCGTGCTGTAGTTCCTTTATAGCCCAACATTAGCCTCCTCCTTTAGCTTAGCGGTGGTGACGTGAAGTCATGTGACCGTGCTGTAGTTCCTTTATAGCCCAACATTAGCCTCCTTTAGCTTAGTGGTGGTGATGTGAAGTCATGTGACCGTGCTGTAGTTCCTTTATAGCCCAACATTAGCCTCCTTTAGCTTAGCGGTGGTGACGTGAAGTCATGTGACCGTGCTGTAGTTCCTTTATAGCCCAACATTAGCCACATTTAGCTTAGCGGTGGTGTTGTGAAGTCAAAATATCGTACAATTTTGGGAATTGCAGGTTAAACCACATCACTGCGATTCTGTCTGTATGGCATTCAAAGTTTAGAGCATTTTATTTTATCTTTTGAAACATGTCTAGTTGTCTACACATCCTGGGCAGATGAACCATGTTTATTTTTGGTTTTAAAGTGTGGATGTAAGTGCAATAAGGACCATATGTACTTATTTTTTTAAAGGTCACCTATTATGAAAAATCCACTTCTTCATGTCTCTTCTACATCAACATGTGTCCCCTCTGTGTAAAGAGACTCTGAAAGTGTCAGGAACAAAGATTCTCTTTTTTTTTGATCCATTTATATAAAAACCTGTCTGAAAATGAGCTGATCAGATTTTGGCCACTTTTGATCCTAACCCAAATTCAATCGGTACCAACATGTGTGATGCAGGTGTTGCGCTGGGCTATATCATGCAATGAAGTGAAACTTAAGCTCGCTCCATTGCGGAGATATTCCCGCGAGAGTGCGGAAAACTCAAATGTATTTATTTATTTCAAATGTGAAATGTTACCAATATACTCACAGACCTCTAGGGGGCGCTCACGGACCACCAGTGGTCCGCGGACCACACTTTGAGAAGCACTGTCCTAGAGCACCATTGTGTTCTTTGTAACCAAATGTCTCTCAGAGGGGCATGGGGAGGGGCTCCTTATTTTCATCTAAAGTAACAGACAGAGAATCAGCTCTTTGGAAACAGGGCTGAAACAGAGGGGATTATGGGTAATGCTGCTGATCTGTTTGGTGTTTCAGCCAATCAGAAACAGGTTCTGTATATATATCTGACACCTGTGATATATTGATGAAAAACAGTATGATAGGGGACCTTTAAACATGCAACAGTGATATGTTTTAGGTACCAAATAACAGGTTTGCAGGGAGATTCAATAGTTGGACAATTATGAAAATGAAAGCCACAGTCGTTCTGTTCTTAATCATCAAAACAAACTAAACTATCTAGGAGACATTCAGCTCTTTCTGTGTGTCATTCCTCCATTTCCAGCCAATCATTGCTCTTACATCCCAGATATGATTTGAACCCTGAAGTGGATCAAATCATATTGTCTCCAAGTTCAATTTAAAGTTTATTTTTCTTATATTTTCTTTACCATTTGTTGTGTTTTTTTTAATTGTCACAAAGATTTATTTTCAAAATTAAATGGAGAGGACAATCAAACGATTCCGATTAAATCAGTTCGTTCCCAAAATTGTATTTAAAGTATATTTCTTATACTGTAAACATTTCTAATTTTTACAGTATGTTTTTTTATGAAATATGAAATTATGAATTGTTTTTTATTTATTTGTATTTGATGACTGTGCATTTTTATTAAATATGTTATACTTTTTATATAAAAGTATTTATTTTGATCATAATACATATTTGTAATGTCACTAAGTCAGTAGAGGATAGAAGGACGTCATGTGATCTTAAATTACATGTATTTCCAATATTCCATTGAACTAAAGTATTGCTTAACATTGAGATATTGATCCTAAGTTATAGATAACATGTAAGCCTCTATGGAGAATATTCTACATATTGTTAGAGATATCAACGTCATGTAATAACCTCTAACATGACACCATGTTTTATAGCAGCTGTCTTAATGAAACTAACAGCCGGCTGAACGTTCCTTTGGTTTCCTTCAGTTTGACATTTTGACATTTTTCTTTCTTTCTTTCTTCCTTCCTTGTTTTAATCATAACCCCCCCACATCTCTCATCTTCCTCCTCCTCTTCCTCTCTCTCTCCTCCTCCTCCTCCTCTTCCTCTCTGCTGCTGTAGCCTCACAGGCTGGGGAAGTTTTCGGATCAGGTATGAAACACCATCACTTCCTTCCTGAAACACCACCACCTCCACCCACTTCCTGTCAGCTCATCGCTCATCAGCTGGCTTCAGATCAGAGATTTAAGGGAATATTATCACTAAATCAGTCATGTTGTCAAGGTTACAGACAAAAGTAGCTGCAGGTAGTTTGGATTCACTAATGTTAGCGCCTGGTCGCACCAGAATTTAAGCTGGAAACCAGAAATAATGCTCCAAAATCAACACGTTGTAATGTTAATCTGCAGAGGTCAATGGAGATAATTTGCTCAAAGGATTCCAAAGTGTGGATGACACGTGCACAATCGCTACAGCACAGTTTTGGCCTTGAACATCTACAAGTAAAGCAGAAATAAGGAAAATATACTAGACTAAAATGATCTGAATCTGAAAGCACAACATCTGAAAAATATCTCAGTTTCAAAGCTTATATAAAAAGTGAAAAATTAAAATACATTTATGATTTTGAAATAATTCAGAAATGAAAGAAATAAAAAGTTTGAATACATTATTATATTTTTCAGTGTTCAAGATCAAAAATAGATTACACTATAGTGACCTAAAAAAATGTTTAAACACTTAAAAAGTCAACAGAAACTCCCACTTCTCCGCCAGTACAAACCATTTTGGTACTAACTGTTAAATTGTACAAAAAATTGCTACATGATGGAGCTGATGCAGTCGGCCATGTTGTTCTCTGGGTGTGTGTTTGTGCCGCTGTGTGTCCGGTGGTGGGCTGTGTGTTCAGTTTCTCTCTGCAAAGGTTTATTAATCCCCTCTGAGAGAGAAACGAGGGGAAGGAGGGATGGTGGAGGAAGAGAGAGAGAGGAGCGGGGCTTTACCTTTCTGTTTCTTTGACTTCACTTCACGTTTTCACTCATAATCACAATAAAAAACAGAGAAGTATAACTGATATCCATAAAGTGGTGCAGGAATGAGTCGGCATTTGATCAATTCCTGAAAGTCACAAGCTGAAGAGATGTTTGTTCTACGACATAAAATACATCAGCAAATACCCCACTGTGGGATTTAAAAACAGCCGTTGATAACAACAGTCTAAATGAGACGACTAAACGTCATCACGCCCAACATTAGCCACCTTTAGCTTAGCGGTGGTGACGTGAAGTCATGTGACCGTGCTGTAGTTCCTTTATAGCCCAACGTTAGCCTCCTTTAGCTTAGCGGTGGTGACGTGAAGTCATGTGACCGTGCTGTAGTTCCTTTATAGCCCAACGTTAGCCTCCTTTAGCTTAGCGGTGGTGACGTGAAGTCATGTGACCGTGCTGTAGTTCCTTTATAGCCCAACGTTAGCTGTACGTGAAGTCATGTGACCGTGCTGTAGTTCCTTTATAGCCCAACGTAAGCCTCCTTTAGCTTAGCGGTGGTGACGTGAAGTCATGTGACCGTGCTGTAGTTCCTTTATAGCCCAACGTTAGCCTCCTTTAGCTTAGCGGTGGTGACGTGAAGTCATGTGACCGTGCTGTAGTTCCTTTATAGCCCAACATTAGCCTCCTTTAGCTTAGCGGTGGTGACGTGAAGTCATGTGACCGTGCTGTAGTTCCTTTATAGCCCAACATTAGCCTCCTTTAGCTTAGCGGTGGTGATGTGAAGTCATGTGACCGTGCTGTAGTTCATTTATAGCCCAACATAAGCCTCCTTTAGCTTAGCGGTGGTGACGTGAAGTCATGTGACCGTGCTGTAGTTCCTTTATAGCCCAACGTTAACGTTCCATCCCTGCACCACTCTATAGGGTTAAATCCTGTTTTCTAGATGTATATTTTCATAGGTTTTAATGTAGTGTATGTTCATCACCCCTGTCTTCCATCTTTCTTTTCCCCTCGGCTTGGTTTCACTTTCCCCTCTTTTTTCTTTCCTTGCACGCTAATCAAGTCGATTTTAGAAAGCTTTTTATGTTGGAATATCTTTGTTAATCTTTTAATTTGTGTTTTCTTTTCTTTCTACAATCATCCCGCTGCTGATCTCCCGTAAATCCTGTAAAATGTTGTAGAAGCTTTCTGTCTGAAACTCAAAGCTCTTCCCTCTGAGCACTAAAAGCACGAGTCGCCTTCACTGTAGGAGTAGACTAGTCATGCAGATGCACTATATTAGTATTTGTATTGGTATTGAACAGTAAAGGTAAACAATGTGTTGTTGTTGTTCCTCAGGGCACCTCAGGACCCGACCCCACCACCGTGTTCGTTGACATGAGAGCGCTACGACATGACAGGTGAGATAAAACACTAACTTATTTATTGTTTTGTGACTAAGAAATTGGAAACTAAAAGTAGTGGAAAACGTTAATTACCTTTACTTATGATTAACTAGTAAAAGTACAAATACAAAATGTGAAAACCTGTATTTAAAGAGGCCTTGTTCTGCTTTTTAGGGTTTGTACAGGTAATAAAAAAGCATAATAGGGCCCCCTTTAAAGCAGACCAAAATAATAATAATAATAATAATCAGCTAATATCTTAAGACTTTATGGAATTGTATGCTTGTATTTCTAGATCGTATTCACTTCCATTAAATATGTTAATATTATTATTATTATTTGTATCACGTGCCTGCAAAATGACCCATTTTAAACATTAGTTAATATAAAGTTAAAAGATAATAAAATAAATGTTATGCACAAATTGCCAGAGTTTTCAGGGAAGACTTAATGAACCAACAGGAGGTTTAAAAAATACAGTGTGCTCAGCATTAGTGTCAGATTTCATTTGCAGAGATGGTGAAACTTACATTTTCCAGGACACAGAAATGGACAACAGCTCAGTGTTGAAAGCTGCAATATTTATGTATTCAAATATCTCTTGACAAGACGATCCACTGGGATTAAAGGAGAGAAACTGAGATACAAAACTCAGACAGACACCAGCTCACTCTCAAAAAAAGTAAATACAGTTTCAGTTTAAAGTGTCACGAGCAAGAGGTTCAGGTGTATGTAGTGTCTCTACTTTAAAGAGTCCTCTCCTGCTGATGTTCAGGTGTATATCAGTATGTAGTGTCTCTACTTTAAAGAGTCCTCTCCTGCTGATGTTCAGGTGTATATCAGTATGTAGTGTCTCTACTTTAAAGAGTCCTCTCCTGCTGATGTTCAGGTGTATATCAGTATGTAGTGTCTCTACTTTAAAGAGTCCTCTCCTGCTGATGTTCAGGTGTATATCAGTATGTACCTTTAGCTTAGCGGTGGTGACGTGAAGTCATGTGACCGTGCTGT
>NW_011359500.1:0-2197 GCF_000735185.1 Notothenia coriiceps
TGATTCCCACCCGCACTGCCTGGGGTCTGCCCCGTCAGGAAGTTCAGGATCCAGTCACAGAGGGTGCTGTTGAGCCCGAGGTCTCTGAGCTTGATGACCAGTTTGGAGTACGCCGTCTTGTCGCTAAGCTGAACTGTAGTCGATGAACAGCATTCTCACATATGTGTTCCTCTGGTCCAGGTGTGAGAGGGCAGTGTGGATGGTGAGGGCTATGGCGTCATCTGTGGACCTGTTTGCTCTGTAGGCAAACTGCAGAGAGTCAGAGAGTCAGGGATGGAGGAGGTGATGAAGGTTTTGACTAACCGCTCAAAGCACTTCATTATGATGGAGGCGAGTGCTACTGGACGGTAGTCGTTGAGGCTGGTGATTTTTGTCTTTTTGGGGACAGGAACGATGGTGGAGTGTTTAAAACATGTGGGGACTACAGATTGCAGCAGGGACCTGTTGAAGATGTCTGTGAACACAGACGTTGATCCAGGGCTTTTGATTAGGGAATGTTTGTACTGAAACCTTAGGTACCACGTCATACATTTCCCAATGTAGCAGATGATCGTGTCCGTGTGTGTGTTGATGTTGTTGTCCTCAAACACACTCCAATCCGTAGATGCAAAGCACTCCCGCAGTGCTGAATCTGACTCCTCACTCCATCGCTGTACTGTCCTTGTAATCGGTCTGTCCCGTTTAAGTTTCTGCCTGTAAGCAGGCAGCAGCAGCAGTGAGATGTGGTCTGATGTGGCAAAGGGAGGGCGAGGGAGAGCCTTATATCCATGTCGAAAAGGGGAATAAACATGGTCCAGTATGTTTCTCCTGCGCGTCGGGTAGCTGTTGAAAGTATCTCGGCAGAACTTTCTTCATGTTGGCGGTCCCCGGCCACAACGTACGCCGCCTCTGGCCATGAAGTCTCCGTACTGTCGATAATCCCAAACAGCTGATCGAGTGCCGTGTTGTTGTCGGCGAGCGGCGGAATATACACTGCTGTGATCGCAACAGATGTAAATTTTCTCGGCAGGTGAAAAGCCTGGCATGTAGTCCATTCACTTATTGTTTTGGAGCTTCTGATTGTTACACACTATCTTCCTCAACAGATGGAATAGGCTACATGCACAGTCACTTCCGCATTGTGCGTAATACTGCCCAACTGTTTCCGCTACAACAACAACAATGGCGACGTTCTACACTCAGTGTTTACAAGAGCCCCCGAAATTGAAAATTACCGATGTTCATCGAATTTGCAGGACTACTAAATCCCCAGCCAGCAAATTGGACAAAGAGTTCAAGTTATGCATCATATATTCATGATTACAAAGGTAAGACAAAATTATAAACGGATTGACTAGTTAACTAGCTAATGCTAAATTAGGCTAATGTCAAATGCAAGCTTTTGTTGTACAAATTCGCTATTTATAATCGACACGTTTGTCTTACTTTATGCACTCTATCTGATCCTAATTGTTTAAAACGTTAGTGGGCCTGGTTAACTAAAGTTAGACTTGTTATTAGCCACTGTTATGCTACATGGTAGAAAGGTAAGTGCCTAGCATTACATGCTATTACAATTTTTGTAAGTAACATAGCCATTGTGTTGACGTGAGAAATATATCTAACCCAACACTCTGTTTTTCTTTATTCAGTGTCCAACAAAGACAGTCTGACAGGTCAGGTCAGCGTGAGAGCCTTGTGCTACCGGTCAAGGAGGAAGAGTGAGACACCGCACAGTTTGAGTGTAGGCAGGCAGCATTGACACTGTGTTCCCCCCTGTTTATTGAGTTTCAGTTAGTTTCAGTTAGCATTAGTTTACCTTAAGGGAATCTCAACAGTGTCTTACTTCTCCCTGCTTTATCACAACTGATTGGTCAGATATTATTACATTGATTATGGATGTGTACGTTTGGGGGTTCTAAATATATAGACAAAACTGCTGAAATACAATTTTCAAGGCATCTTAGTTTCCAAAGAAGGTTCATTGTGGTATTGTAGGGAAAGAGGGTAACACCAAGCATTCAGGAATACATGCTTCTTCTAGGATATGGGTCAGTAAAAATAACCAATCATTCTACTCATAATAATAACCTCCTGGCTCATTTACCACAAGTGAGGTTACTAATCACTAGTATTTCTTCTCTCTTTTTTAGATAACGCTTTGTGATTCATCACCAGTGGTGCTCACGCACAACCAGTGCTCCTGTGTTGCAGGATG
>NW_011359501.1:0-4873 GCF_000735185.1 Notothenia coriiceps
GGCAATTTGTTGAGTCACTGCCGCTAAATGCCGGTAGCATCAAGCTAGCAAGTCCTGCATTAGCCTCACATCAACAGGTGTAGACAGAACATCCAATTATCCTGAGCTAATTTACTGAATAAACCAACTCACATCTCAATACTGTAGTTCAAAACCACGGTACCTGCTCCATCTGTGGGCTATTTTTAGAATGCGCACGCTACGTTCGTTGTCGCGTTCGCGCGCGTCCACCTGGGCAGGCTGTGTGTGTCCTTCTCCCGTGACGATAACGGCTTGCGGTTAAAAAATAATAATAAACTCATTTGAAACTTGGGGGGGACACAAACGGGCAGACAGCAGAGCTCGGGGCAATAAAGCAGATTTGTTTGACTTTTTTACACTTTGTTGTTCTCCTCCTTTCCTCCGCTCTTGTCTCTGATTGTGAGCGTGAGTGTGTGCATTCGTGTGTGTGTGTGAGCCCCGCCCTTCAGAAACAGAGCGGAGGGAGAATGTGAATACGCAAAGCAGTGTATACTGAAACATGAACACATTGGATAAATAACATGGCGTTTAGTTTATTTAATAAAAGAGCACATGTTCAATGGGAAAAGTGACCGTAGATAGATGACTTCAGTTGAAATTTGGTGCTATATCTATATATTTTTTTAAATAAAAAACAAAATAAAAACACCTTGAATTTCAGGCAGGGCGCGGGGCTCCGTTGGCAGGGCGCAGCGCCCCGCCAAGACAATGGTAGGGGAAACACTGTCCGGAATGAATCGCTGAAAGGTTTGTGAAGCTTTGTTTCGTGAAAGGCTGGCAGAGGGTGCGGCCATAGCTCTGGGCGTGGCTACTGGGTATCCCTAAGTAGCGATACCCAGGAAGTAAATGAGAAATCTCCAACGAGGCGTTTTGGGGAGGACTTTTCTTTGTTAGAGTTTTACTCCTTACAGGGTTTACTTTGAGGGTTTTTGACTCTGCGGACCGTTTACATGCATAAAAACCTTCATGACACACAAGGGGACGGGTAATAAACGGAAAAGCATGACATGGGACCTTTTAAAAAAGAGAAGATCATGGTCGTCGTGATATAACAACATCGTTTTGACCATAACTCACAAATTCACACAAATGTCTAATAGGGCAGTAAGATGTAATTCTAGTTAAATTTAGTTTGCAACTGTGCCCTCATTCTTAAAAGAAAGTCTATTATTAGTCTATTATTATTATTATTATTATTATTATTATTATTTCTCTAAAGAAAGTATGTGTGTTGATTGACCTGGCTTCTCTCAATGGAGGGTCCTGCTGACGTATTAATGTGGCATTTCAGAGCCTGTGAGGAGCAGCAGTAAGGTCCCGGAGGAGGCGGTGGTGGACGAGGAGGCCATCCTGAGTCTGCTGGAGAACAGCCAGACCTTCCTCCCGCTCTCCCAGACATCCAGCCACTCACCCCTGTTAGGTAAACGAAAAGGTTAAAATGTAATTGAAACATACCAACATACATTCAATACTGTGGACAATCTCCACAGGAACAATTTGGGGTGAAGTGTCGCAGGGACACAACGAAATGCTGACAACTGTAGTCACTACAGTGGGACTCGAACTTGCTATCTCCTGATTCGAAGTCCAGCACACTATCCACTGAGCCATAGCCTCCCTCGAAATAACTGCATTGACATTTTATTGACCAAAATGCTAGATAACATTTCACTTACTAGGAGTCATGAACACAACAATAACAGTGCATTGTTATAGTGACTGGTGATACAGGTACTGTGACTTTACTACAGCAGCTCAGTACATCTGATTTTTAATCATAAATGTTGTGCTTCTTCAATTGATCGCTTACAGACAGGGAGAAAAAGCTACACATATAAGTTGTTATACTCCAAAAAAAACAATGTTATCATGGTCACAGTGCAAACATTAGAGGCTTAAATCGATTTCAACGTCACTTCTTATGGTGTATATTCGCCAAAAAGTAAATAAATGACAGAACAGGTGAAGCCCAAACCTCGTTTACTCCTGAGTCCGTAGGAACTTTGGGATTGTGTGTGTCCCACTGACATGGCATGGCTGCCTAACATGTGGTGACAATGCTAAATCCTGCAAATAAAGTGAATAAAAAAGTGAAGAAGTCTAGGGTTCAAAAAGGATAACTTTTACAGCTTCTATTTAATTGATTCATTTGGAGCCACATTTAAAGTCATTGCTCGCAGCTGAGTGATGTCCTGTCTTTGTTGTCCATGCAGACAGCAGGCAGGACCAAGCCTTTATCGAGCTGCTGGCAGGACTGGAGAACGACGGCTTCTGCAGGACCCCCGTCAGACAGAAGTCCCAGTCACTCCCTGGTGCCAGAAGCTACGACTGCAACAGTGATGAAGAGGAGGCAGAGCCTGAGATGGAGAAGGACGAGGCAGAGCTCAGCGTGATAATGTCCCAGCGGTGGGACAACGAGCCTCCCAACCACTCCCCCACACCAAGGCAAGTGTGTCTGTCTCCACTGAAAAGCATTCATCTAATACACTTTTCCCATTTTGTGGATACAAATCAATTTAAAAAGAAATGATGGCCAAACGGTAATAATGTAATAATGGGTGACCAACAGAAATGTAATTGTAGCATTATTGTTAATTGTAAAGAATAAAAACTGGCATGAAATGACTGCTCAGATTAGCAATTCTGTTCATTTCAGATAAAATCAAATCAGATTAGAGAAGTGTTTTGCCAATCCAACCCTTTATTTTTCTTTAACGGCTGCTTGTTACACAATGGAGATATGGCTGCTTTCATTACATTTTCTTTATAATGTTGCCATACACTTTATTGACATTTTTTTATAAAACAACCCTCAATACAAACGAAAAAGATGCACATATCTGTAGGCAGGCCATCAATTTGGTATGCACTGCCCGGCTAATATCAGTACTCGTCATCCAATATTGCTCTTTAGTGGATTACTGTTCCTCCACCAAGAAAGAGTCATATAATTCTCAAGCAGGACAAACATTAGCAGTGATATAAAGAATATGCCGGTTCATTGTTTAATCTGCCTCCCTGTCTTCCCTGTGTACAGACACGGAGTAAGGGAGCCAGAGGAGGGCTTCAGTGACGAGCAGCACGAGTCCTCTGATGAAGACATGGACTGGAGCGGGAACAATTCCCTGTTCGCCAACCTGTCCATCCCCCAGCTGGACGGGGCCGCAGACGAGAGCAGCGGTGAGTCATGTCATGCTGAGACGCCACTTACATAATGCTTATAAAAATAATAATAATAAATGGAATTTATAAAGCGCCTTTCACAGGACCCAAGGTCGCTGTACATGGTGGACAGACAAAACAAAACAGACAATGAGGAGCAAACAAAACAAACAAATAAAATAAAATAAAGTAAGCCGGGGGACCAGGAAAGGACTAGGGTCCGAAGGCCATGGTGAACAGGTGCGTTTTCAGTGAGGATTTGAAGATGTCCAGTGAGGCAGCATTATGGATCTCGGGAGGAAGTGCATTCCAGAGGGTGGGGGCCGCAACACTGAACGCCCTGTCACCCACAGTACAAAGGCGAGAGCGGGGGATGGAGAGCAGGCCTGTGTCTGAGGACCGCTGACTCCCAGAGGGGGTGTAGGGATGTAGAAAGTATGTTAAGTACTGGGGGGCGAGGGTATGGAAGGACTTGTACGTGAGGAGGAGTGTTTTATAGTGAATCTGGGACTTGACCGGCAGCCAGTGGAGGTGGATGAGGGTGGGGGTGATATGTTGCCATGGCTTAGTGCGGGTGAGAAGTCTGGCCGCAGAGTTCTGGACATATTGGAGCCTGGCCAGGGTTTTCCTGGGAACCCCGGACAGGACTCCATTGCAGTAGTCCAGACGGGATGTGATGAAGGCGTGTATGAGTGTTTCTGCCACAGAGTCAGAGAGTGAGGGGCGGAGTCTGGCAATGTTTTTGAGATGGTAGAAGGCGGATTTGGTCATGGATTTGATATGCGCCTGGAAAGAGAGGGTGGAGTCCAGGATGACTCCCAGGTTGCGGACTTCATTTGATATGCTGCTGAGATAAGATACTGTATTACAATGTCCTTCTGCTGTTAACAAGTTTGTAGGTTGAGCACTTAGGCTTGATTTGCAGTATCAGATCACATTCCGTTTCCATGGAATACACTTCGGCTCCACCTTTAAAGGTTTAGTTCACCCAAATCAACCAAAAAAGTTGAAAAACAGCTATGTTCCCTGGTGACCAAACGCTTCCCTGATGACCGGACGTTTACTGACTTTCCTGTTGTGCGATTCTAGATTGAGAGAGTTAATTGATACATAAAATGACATAAACAAGCTACAACTGTACAGTTACTCATTGCTTTGAGAAAAAATATTATTAATTTACCCCTTTTACAAGTGAAGATATAGTCATTTGTTCTGGGAATGTCATTTTCGAGCCTGAGACCTGAAAAACAGGCTCAGGCTCAGGTTAATGGCGTGTCATGAAAGTGTTGGTATTCATACCTGGAACTCATTGCACAGTTTATGTGGAGTGCTTAAGCTTGTGTCAGTGCTGTTTGTCAGAGGAATTTGGCTCACTTTTATCTTGTAAACCTGAAGTGTGTCTTTTAAAGAGTCTGCTTAGCAACAGCAGGACTTCTGTCCGCTTATGTTTCTGTATTGCAAATCACTTAACATACATATGTGTAGTGCAGTGGCAAACCGTTTCTATCACAACTGGACCTTCTGTAGACACTAGGGATGCTCCGATCGCCAATTTTGGGGCCGATCGAGTGGATGGGGCTTATGGGGGTCTTCCATTTTAAAGTGATGTTTGGGGCTCAGTTAATGGGGCTCATTCACTGGCGCTTCCACAAACAACAACCAACATAATTATTACATTCAAATGAAGTAC
>NW_011359502.1:0-3128 GCF_000735185.1 Notothenia coriiceps
TGTATTCGGGACAGCCCTAGTAGCTACGGAGAAAATGTCAGGAGAACACGTGCTCAGCCTTCTTAGCCTTCAGCAGGGAGGAGAGCGGCAGGCCTGTTGTTGTTCCACACTTCATCCTTCCTTCATGCAGATATTTCCCTCACTTCACTCATCTGATCTGTTCTTTCTCCTTTATTTAACAGATGTGTTTTACTCTTTCTGCTCCTGTTCCTGTCTCCTCCCTCTGAACCTCCCTCCCATTCCTCATGTCTCCTCTCCTTACTTATACCCTTCTTCCTATTCAGCCCGAGGTCAACAGAGATCCCCTGCTTCATCCAGCTGGTCTAGAAAACATTTTCAAAGCCCCAACCCAGTCCAGAGCACAGCTGCAGCATTTGAGCCTGCATCCAAACACACACTCTGCTGTGTGTTTCCTCAGAGAGATGACCGTGCTTTTATGGGTTTTGTTGTTCAGATAAAACTTTTGGTTTTATTGGTTTCAGTGGTGAGGTGAGGTACGTCTCTCTCCTCCCATCTCATTCCCTTTCATACTGACTGTAATACCAGCTCCATCTGAACAGCAAAAGCTCAGCTGCTGCATTTGTCTGTACTCACATTCCTCAGGTCGGTTCAGTGATGTGAACAAGGTACAATAACCCTGAGTATAGCTTGATATTGCCTCAGCAAACCAAGTCATGTAAGTTAGGTATATATTTTCATATTGTTTGGTTGGACTGACAAATATTTAACCCTCATAACACAGATTAATAGGAAAATACTCTGAGGATTCGATAATAAAGTCACAATGTTTACTGGAAATAGAAAAGGCATAATGTTTAAGAAAAACACCTGTAATACAACTATTCAAACATTTATGATAAAAGTAAAATATTTGAAGAAAAAGTTGTTGTTGTATTGTTGAATGCTTGAACACCAATGGAGATTTTCCCTTTACTCAGGTGTAGAGAAACAGGAAATGGGGAGACAGGGTTGGATTGGAACCCAGGAACCAATCTGAGGAGGAGGAGATTGTAATTGACATAGTGTACACAACATTATTTGCTCTTGGAGCAACCTGCTGATTACATGTTACTTGTTAGACGCTTTTATCCAAAGTGACTTACATACTCAATACTGTGGACAATCCCCACAGGAGCAGTTTGGGATGAAGTGTCTCAGGGACACAACGACAAGCTGACTGCAGTGGGGTTTGAACCTGAACCCCCTGATCCCAACACCAAGGCTCTATCCACTGCGCCACACGCCTCCCTCCACGCTGATCATATCATAACTTATTTTCTGAAATGAAATATTTTCTTTCAAATCTCAGATTTTGTTAGTAGAATGGAGCTGAGACTGAAAGAAACATAACCATAAGAATAGATAGAAGAACACCAACCTGATGATCCGCCTGCCTGCTTGCTGTGCTCTGCAGCTGCAGGGTGGAGGTGTTCTCCTGACTCACCAGCAGAGGGGGTCAGCTGCACAGAAAATCAGGCTGAGGATAATATCCAAAGGCATGTCAAAAGTTAATTCAAATGTTTAACCAGGCTAAGTATGGTGTCACTGTGTGGTAGTAGAGGGAAGCAGATCTAACCTTTCCACTGTCCACATTGTGCCGGGTTTGAACCCCGTTCTGTTTCTGTCTGCTCTCTGAGCTCTGACCGCTGCCAGCGCTGCGGCTGCTGCCCACACTGCCCCCACTGATCCTGTCCCCTGAGAGAACACACACACACACACACACACACACACACACACACACACACACACACACACACACACACACACACACACACACACACACACACATGGAGATGGAATCTAAAAACAAGAAACCTCTGGTAAAGTAAATCCTTTATAATTAGTAAGGCCTTATTCAATGTGAGCACTATAAAAAAAGCACTACCCCACTGACAACAAGAAAGGCCCTGACAAACTAAGCGGGCGTCGATAGATGTCTGGCCGTCGATGAGCGTCCAGTCGCCCTACTCAGATTGGTGTGTCCCGCACCGTTGTGTCTTTTTGGCCGAGCCGACACCTTCCGCCGCCGATTGACCAAGTTGAATCGGCAGCGGAGGCTGTCAGCAAAAGAAATCACTCTGATTAGCCAATCAGAGTGATTGCATGCACTGATTCAGCCTAGTGAATCAGTGCATGTAAGCTCAACGGAAGTGAGGTACGCAAACAAACAACACACAGACGGCTATTCTTTTTCATTTACATTATATACTGCTGGGTAGCTTGTGAAATTCACCAGGGATCAATAACATTTTATCTTAACCTATAATAATACATGATAAACTATTTCTTGATTATAATTTGTAGTATTCTGAATCGTCAAAGTTACTAAAGTTATCAAATAAATGTAGCGCAGTATAAGGTACACTATTTACCTGAATGGGAATGGAGCAGTACAGTACTTAAGTAAATGTACTTTGTTACTGTCTACCGCTGTTCATTGTTCAAGATTGAAATGTAAATTTGAAGACGGTTTCTGCCCCTCTATTCACACGTAACCTTTCGTGAGGTTGGCTTCATTCTCCCATTATCCTCCACAATCTGCCTAGAAGTATTTTAATGTTGTTAAAATCAGATGTTGTTCAAGGTGGTCATTTTAAAATGTTTTAAAAATATACTGTTAGTAGTTAAACCAATAGTAATGCTAGGGCTGCAACTGACAGTTATGTAGGAACATTTTTATTTTGTCTTAACGCTGTGTGATTAAAAGAATAAACACAAATAGCAGGATAGGCACACATAGTATTTGCTATATCTTGCCCCACTGAAAAGGCACTGCACCGATACTGTTAAAATATTGGTATAGTTCATCCCTGTGCTGCTTGGCTCGAGCTGTAGCATTGGTGGTGTGTGGCAGGGTGGCTATTTGCTATTTGTTGCTGTATAGAGAGGCAAAGTCCCTCCTCCATGGGACCTTATCTCGGAAAAAGTATGTATTGAGAGAGAAAAGTTATCTTTCGATCCCGTTTGAATTGTGCCATGAATTACACGATGTTTTGTCAATCTTTAAAAAAAAAATCCATATAAAAAAAGTCACAGTTTGTCGTAAAACTGTTGAAATATAAGACTATGAAAAATATGCAACTAGAAAGACTACAAATCCCAGAGTCCCGGTCCCGCTGCTGGCTCTT